>NW_021166926.1:132561-200061 GCF_900634415.1 Cottoperca gobio | reverse complement strand
TCCAGAAACCCGGTTCTGAGCGCGGTTAAGGTGGTGTACTACTGCTGCTTCGCCCTGCTGTACGGCCTGGCCGGCTCCTGCAGCGACGTCATCATGGTGAACTCCACCTGGACGCTGGGACACATCCTGTCTCTGTGGCGCAGCCCGAGCCGCACCAGCGTCGTCTACCCGCCCTGCGACGTCAGGGCCTTCTTGGACGTCTCGCTGGAGAAGGAGGAGGATGAAGAGGAAGAGGAGGAGGGCTGGGAGGAGCTCAGGCCGGAGCTGGGCAGCGGAGAGGAAGGAGGCGGGGACAGGAAGTGCCACTCCATTGTGTCGGTGGGTCAGTTCCGGCCGGAGAAAGACCACCGGCTGCAGATTCGGGCGTTTCACAAACTGCTGGGCAGGAAGGAGGCGGGGCCCGGGGGGCGGGAGTCTCTGCGGCTGGTGCTGATTGGTGGATGCAGGAACCAGGAGGACGAGGAGCGAGTGCTGCTGCTGCGAGGCCTCTGTGAGGAGCTGCAGGTGTCCGACCGCGTCCACTTCAAACTCAACGTGCCCTTCGAGGAGCTGAAGAGGGAGCTGGTGGACGCCACCATCGGCCTGCACACCATGTGGAACGAACACTTTGGGATAGGTGAGGACAACACACACACACACACACACACACACACACACACACACATGACTACATATGTTTGTCAACAAGCTTGTTGTCCAGGATAAGACGAGACGATGAGGAAACTAAACTCTGACGTCATTAGACACTCGTGGTCCTCTGCTGCAGGTCTCCCGTCTCTTCGTCCTTTCTGTGTAATAAAGGCCAAAAGGACTCAGAGTCAGGACTCAGAGACAGGACTCAGAGACAGGACTCAGAGACAGGACTCAGAGACAGGACTCAGAGACAGGACTCAGAGTCAGGACTCAGAGACAGGACCCAGAGACAGGACTCAGAGACAGGACTCAGAGACAGGACTCAGAGTCAGGACCCAGAGACAGGACCCAGAGACAGGACTCAGAGACAGGACTCAGAGTCAGGACTCAGAGACAGGACTCAGAGTCAGGACTCAGAGACAGGACTCAGAGACAGGACCCAGAGACAGGACTCAGAGACAGGACCCAGAGACAGGACTCAGAGACAGGACTCAGAGTCAGGACTCAGAGACAGGACTCAGAGACAGGACTCAGAGACAGGACTCAGAGTCAGGAACAGAGACAGGACCCAGAGACAGGACCCAGAGACAGGACTCAGAGACAGGACTCAGAGTCAGGACTCAGAGACAGGACCCAGAGACAGGACCCAGAGACAGGACTCAGAGACAGGACACAGAGACAGGACTCAGAGTCAGGACTCAGAGACAGGACCCAGAGACAGGACTCAGAGATGTACTGAAGTTAAAGGGAACATCACAACAGAAATGTTATAATCTGATGACGCAACACTTTCACTAAAGTGATAGTAAAATAATTAGTGTTGTCTTTGACTAACACAACTAACTGCTTGATACGTTCTCCACAATCGTTCCAATGTCACATGTTTAAAGAATGATTCTAGGAGGTTAATATTTCCAGTAAACATGCTGTGCACAGATGAGCAGGTCGTGTGTCCTGTGTGCAGGTGTGGTGGAGTGTATGGCCGCAGGCACCATCGTCCTCGCTCACAAGTCCGGAGGTCCGAAGCTGGACATCGTGGTGCCGCACGAAGGCGGACAGACGGGCTTCCTGGCCGACAGCGAGGACGGCTATGCCGCTGCCATGGAAACCATCCTGTCTCTGTCTCCGTCGGCCAGACTGGAGATCCGCCGCAACGCCCGCCGCTCCGTGGAGAGATTCTCCGACCAGGAGTTTGAGGCTTGTTTCCTCGCCGCCACAGAGTCTCTGATGAGTACGCTGCAGCGGTGAGGACGGACCGGACTTTATTCAACATTCTTTCTTCACGCTTCAGATATAAAAGGTGTGAAAATAAGCTGTTTCCTGGCGTCTTTCTGTTTGATCACATCGAGGGGAAATACTTCAAGTTTCCAAAGATTCCGGACACAAATGTTTTATATCGACTTCATCCTGATGTTACTGACGAAGTTACGGAAACAAAGACTTTTCTTTGGCTGTTTTCTGTGAACATTTAAACACAAACACTAAAAACGTGTTAAATGATGGTCGAATATCACTTCCTGCATTCCTGTTTGCAACGAGCTCCAGGCACGTAAATATGTATATGTATATGTATGTATGTATGTATGTATGTATGTATGTATGTGTATATATATATATATATATATATATATATATATATATATATATATATATATATATATATATATATATATATATATATATATATATATATATTATATATATATATATATATATTTATTAGGAATATATATATATATTTATTAGGAATATATATATATATATTTATTAGGAATATATATATATATATATTCCTAATAAATATATATATATATATTCCTAATAAATATATATATATATATTCCTAATAAATATATATATATATATTCCTAATAAATATATATATATATTCCTAATAAATATATATATATATATATATATATATATATATATATATATATTCATAATAAATATATATATATATATATATATATATTCATAATAAATATATATATATATTCATAATAAATATATATATTCATAATATATAATATAATATAAGGAATATATATATATATTTATTAGGAATATATATATATATATATTTTATGAATATATATATATATATATATATATTTTATGAATATTATATGATAATAATATATTTAATTATCTGGGTTTTTTTTAAATGTGTTTTTCAGTTTAATTAAATTAAAAGTTCAAGAAAATCCACCAAATCCAATTTATTTGTTTTTAAAGTTCACTAAATGCATGAAGTTTCAAAAGTCAATTCGTAATAAATTAAATAATTGTGATCTCAATATTGAGTGCAGGTCTCTTGTCAGGGTGTCCCACACTCTGCATGAGCATCAACAACACCAACACTTCCTGTCATGGGATGTTCTAAGGATGTCGATGCAGCTGTGACGAAGCCTGAACGTAAAACACTGCTTCAGACAGAATGGACTTCTGTGAAGAGAAATGTTCAGACATTGAACGTTTAACATGTTGATGTCAGTGAGCAACCTTTACTGTCAGAAGACATGTGTCTCTTCCACAGAATCAGATTTAATAACACAGCTTATGAGTTTTATATATAGTTATACTACATGTGTTGCATTTATAACATTACACAATGACAACAAAGGAAACAGTTGAGATCATATTATTATGTTTACCTGTTCTAACACCAAACTCTTCTGAAGAGGAACAAATAATTAATAAATGAATCTTCTTTTGTTTACAGACCGAGCCAATAGCAGCCGAGTGTCCCGATGACTGACGTGTCATGTAGCCAATGAGATTCAGAACATTTTGTGCTACTTCAATGGGTTTTTATACAAATGTTATTTTCTTTTCAAAATTGTATTTATTATATTCAAGTTTATAAAAAAACAAAAGCACAAAAATATTACAAATAACGTGTTTGCACTTGACTTACTGTGTGTCATTACTACTGACAGGGAATACGGGTATATAATAGTTATTTATGAGCAACACAAATAGAACAGAACAGCCTCCATGATATGATTTTACATACAACAGTTTACTATAAGACCAAAGCAGAATGTCAGTCAAAGAAATCTCCATATAAAGAGTGAACATTGTTGCTGTCACGTGCAAACTTAATTTTGGCCCCATACTTTCATTTCCATGTTAGCAGAATATCTCAGTCAAAGTAAAAGCCATAAACTGCATCACATGTTTCAGCGTTATTCTCACCTCATGTGCGCGCGCCGCTGGATCTGTGCCGATCAAGTCTTTGCGCACAGGTATGTGGAGCCAAACGGCGCCAGGACGCGCATCCTTGGATAGCTGTGGATGTTCTCTCTCCACTGACATCCAGAACTCAGCAACGTGTTTGTCTTTAAGGTCACGTGACAGTTCCACCAGTGCGTCCTCCATCTTATCAGTCATATTCTCCCGGAGCTGTTTCCTCTGAGAAACTCTTGTTAGTGTTCCAGGAGGGCTTGCAGGTGGGTAGTGACAGACTTCTTCACAGAGTTAACACTCCATGAAGCGACCCTCTCTCCTCTTTCATGCGAGGATTCATCCAGCGACGTGACGCTTGTGTTTTCAGCAGGTGCGGTCATAAAACACAAATAACAATAAAATATAAATGTATATTTGTCCACTGGTCTGTGCTATAACTGCATTTTCTGTATGATTCCAAATTTTTTGAAAATTATTATAGTCAAAATCGCTGAATGTGTGTCTTTGTTCAGATACAGGAGAGCTGAGCCGCCCCTCAGATTGCGCAATCCCTCGCAAACTAGGTTGAGCGCATGCATTTGGCGCGTTCCTGTTGTCTCTGTATGTCGCCAATATAATGTTTACAGACACTTTTATTATGCGTCCTGACACAGTCCAGTTAATGTATGTAATGTATGTGTAACATATTTAGTCTTGCTGATGTGACATAAAACCACAGTGAGAAGACACCTGCTACTGCTAGCTAACATCAGAGTCAGGTGCTACTGCTAGCAAACATCAGAGTCAGGTGCTACTGCTAGCTAACATCAGAGTCAGGTGCTACTGCTAGCTAACATCAGAGTCAGATGCTACTGCTAGCTAACATCAGAGTCAGGTGCTACTGCTAGATAACATCAGAGTCAGGTGCTACTGCTAGCTAACATCAGAGTCAGGTGCTACTGCTAGCAAACATCAGAGTCAGGTGCTACTGCTAGCTAACATCAGAGTCAGGTGCTACTGCTAGCAAACATCAGAGTCAGGTGCTACTGCTAGCTAACATCACAGTCAGGTGCTACTGCTAGCAAACATCAGAGTCAGGTGCTACTGCTAGCTAACATCAGAGTCAGGTGCTACTGCTAGCTAACATCAGAGTCAGGTGCTACTGCTAGCAAACATCAGAGTCAGGTGCTACTGCTAGCTAACATCACAGTCAGGTGCTACTGCTAGCTAACATCAGAGTCAGGTGCTACTGCTAGCTAACATCACAGTCAGGTGCTACTGCTAGCAAACATCAGAGTCAGGTGCTACTGCTAGCTAACATCAGAGTCAGGTGCTACTGCTAGCAAACATCAGAGTCAGGTGCTACTGCTCGCTAACATCACAGTCAGGTGCTACTGCTAGCTAACATCAGAGTCAGGTGCTACTGCTAGCTAACATCACAGTCAGGTGCTACTGCTAGCAAACATCAGAGTCAGGTGCTACTGCTAGCTAACATCACAGTCAGGTGCTACTGCTAGCTAACATCAGAGTCAGCTGCTACTGCTAGCTAACATCACAGTCAGGTGCTACTGCTAGCTAACATCACAGTCAGGTGCTACTGCTAGCTAACATCACAGTCAGGTGCTACTGCTAGCTAACATCAGAGTCAGCTGCTACTGCTAGCTAACATCACAGTCAGGTGCTACTGCTAGCTAACATCACAGTCAGGTGCTACTGCTAGCTAACATCACAGTCAGGTGCTACTGCTAGCAAACATCACAGTCAGGTGCTACTGCTAGCTAACATCAGAGTCAGGTGCTACTGCTAGCTAACATCACAGTCAGGTGCTACTGCTAGCAAACATCAGAGTCAGGTGCTACTGCTAGCTAACATCACAGTCAGGTGCTACTGCTAGCAAACATCACAGTCAGGTGCTACTGCTAGCTAACATCAGAGTCAGGTGCTACTGCTAGCTAACATCAGAGTCAGGTGCTACTGCTAGCAAACATCAGAGTCAGGTGCTACTGCTAGCTAACATCACAGTCAGGTGCTACTGCTAGTTAACATCACAGTCAGGTGCTACTGCTAGTTAACATCACAGTCAGGTGCTACTGCTAGTTAACATCACAGTCAGGTGCTACTGCTAGCTAACATCAGAGTCAGGTGCTACTGCTAGCTAACATCAGAGTCAGGTGCTACTGCTAGCAAACATCAGAGTCAGGTGCTACTGCTAGCTAACATCACAGTCAGGTGCTACTGCTAGCTAACATCAGAGTCAGGTGCTACTGCTAGCTAACATCACAGTCAGGTGCTACTGCTAGCAAACATCAGAGTCAGGTGCTACTGCTAGCAAACATCAGAGTCAGGTGCTACTGCTAGCTAACATCAGGTGCACTGTAGCACCGTTTAGTTTAGTTTGTTTCTCCGACTGATGCATACCTGTCAACCCTCCCGTTTTTCCCGGGATTATCCCGTATTTTTAACCTTTCAAAAAAAATAAAAATAGGCCTAATTAAAAAAGGTGTCCTCCGGTAGAGCAGGTGGCAGTATTATGTTTAACATGAGCTGAAAAACGTTATCCGCCAGTAACAGAAACAATAACACAGAAGAAGAGAACATATGATGAGTCACAGTGAACGGGAGAGAGATGGAGACGCAGCTGTACCTGCCAAACAAGTTAAAACTTTATGTGAGTACCTGAACAAATGGGAGGAGACCTTCCCTTATTTAATAAAAGCAGAGTCGGGCAAACTCGTGCTTTTTGTAAAGTGTGCCATGAGATGCGGAATAAGTGATGTTCACCAGCAAGAACAATCGTCCAAGCACGAGGCACAAACACACTGTCAATGACTTCATGTGTGACAAGAACTGTGTCGGAGGACCAAGAGACCAGAGCTGAGGGACAGATGTTGATGCTTTGTGCTAAACATAATGTCACCTTCAGCTCCTGCGATGATTTCAGTCGCAGAGTCGCGACATGTTTCCGACTCTGACATCACGAGGAAGTCCTCGTGGGGGAAACAAGTCACACAACTCATCCATCATCAAATACATTGATGATAATAAATAAATAAAATACATAAGTCTTATAAACATGTTTGTACAAGTAATACATACTTTAAATAAACATGTATTTCCTGAATGTATATACCCGTCATGTGTTCACGTTTACATTGGTGGCTGAGAGCTGTTGGAGAGCCGGGCGGAGTCCCGCAAAAAGATTTCCCTTATTTTGAAATTCCAATGTTGACAGGTATGGCAGAGAAAACAATCCAATAAGACGCTATGGAGGGTGCAGAGCAAATACATGTACCTCTCTGAGCCGCTATAGATGTAGCTTCTTTTTTGGCCAAATATGTACCGTGTGTGTGTGTGTGTGTGTGTGTGTGTGTGTGTGTTTGTTCATGCTGCCAAGAAAATGTTGAAGAAGCTTCTCAGTTGGGTTCATATATTTGTAGATCTGACTGTGAAAGAGTCGGTGCCTCCCCAGACATGAACCTCACCGCACGTCACTGGAAAACATGAGAATATGAGAGTGTGTGTTTGTAACTGTGTGTGTAGATGTAAACTCTCCACAGCTACATTACATAACGCCTCATGTACATATTAAACACTTGTAATATAAACTTGTGTTGATGTGAGTCATGAAGTGGGGAAGCTTCATGATATCTGTTAGTTACATGTTTGACCCTGTTCACCTGTAGTGTGTACAACATGTATGACTCTGTTCACCTGTAGTGTGTACAACATGTATGACTCTGTTCACCTGTAGTGTGTACAACATGTATGACTCTGTTCACCTGTAGTGTGTACAACATGTATGACCCTGTTCACCTGTAGTGTGTACAACATGTATGACTCTGTTCACCTGTAGTGTGTACAACATGTATGACCCTGTTCACCTGTAGTGTGTACAACATGTATGACCCTGTTCACCTGTAGTGTGTACAACATGTATGACCCTGTTCACCTGTAGTGTGTACAACATGTATGACTCTGTTCACCTGTAGTGTGTACAACATGTATGACTCTGTTCACCTGTAGTGTGTACAACATGTATGACCCTGTTCACCTGTAGTGTGTACAACATGTATGACCCTGTTCACCTGTAGTGTGTACAACATGTATGACTCTGTTCACCTGTAGTGTGTACAACATGTATGACTCTGTTCACCTGTAGTGTGTACAACATGTATGACCCTGTTCACCTGTAGTGTGTACAACATGTATGACTCTGTTCACCTGTAGTGTGTACAACATGTATGACTCTGTTCACCTGTAGTGTGTACAACATGTATGACCCTGTTCACCTGTAGTGTGTACAACATGTTTGACCCTGTTCACCTGTAGTGTGTACAACATGTATGACTCTGTTCACCTGTAGTGTGTACAACATGTATGACCCTGTTCACCTGTAGTGTGTACAACATGTATGAATGTTACAATACATATCTTTAAAGGAGCTTTTCTCTAAAGGAGCTTTTTCTCACACTCTTCAGCAGAAGTCTCCACTTCAGCAGCACTTACATACACCAAACTTTCCACTTTCATTCCTCTCTATATTCTGAAGCTTTGTGCAGAGGGCTTTGTTCACATGTCACTCACAGCTCATGTTATACACGCTACACTCACTACATGCAGGAGATGCACAGAGTTCTGTGTGTTGACAGGATTTAGTGATTTATGGAATGATACAGTATTTGTACTTGTACTGAAGTATTACTGTAGTATTTATACTGTACTGAAGTATTACTGTAGTATTTGTACTGTACTGAAGTATTACTGTAGTATTTGTACTTGTACTGAAGTATTACTGTAGTATTTATACCTGTACTGAAGTATTACTGTAGTATTTGTACTTGTACTGAAGTATTACTGTAGTATTTGTACTTTTACTGAAGTATTACTGTAGTATTTATACCTGTACTGAAGTATTGCTGTAGTATTTATACCTGTACTGAAGTATTACTGTAGTATTTATACTGTACTGAAGTATTACTGTAGTATTTATACCTGTACTGAAGTATTACTGTAGTATTTGTACTTGTACTGAAGTATTACTGTAGTATTTGTACTTGTACTGAAGTATTACTGTAGTATTTATACCTGTACTGAAGTATTACTGTAGTATTTATACTGTACTGAAGTATTACTGTAGTATTTATACCTGTACTGAAGTATTACTATAGTATTTGTACTTGTACTGAAGTATAACTGTAGTATTTATACTGTACTGAAGTATTACTGTCGTATTTATACCTGTACTGAAGTATTACTGTAGTATTTGTACTTGTACTGAAGTATTATTGTAGTATTTATACTGTACTGAAGTATTACTGTAGTATTTATACCTGTACTGAAGTATTACTGTAGTATTTGTACTTGTACGGAAGTATTATTGTAGTATTTATACTGTACTGAAGTATTATTGTAGTATTTATACCTGTACTGAAGTATTACTGTAGTATTTGTACTTGTACTGAAGTATTACTGTAGTATTTGTACTTGTACTGAAGTATTACTGTAGTATTTATACCTGTACTGAAGTATTACTGTAGTATTTATACCTGTACTGAAGTATTACTGTAGTATTTATACTGTACTGAAGTATTACTGTAGTATTTATACCTGTACTGAAGTATTACTATAGTATTTGTACTTGTACTGAAGTATTACTGTAGTATTTATACCTGTACTGAAGTATTACTGTAGTATTTGTACTTGTACGGAAGTATTATTGTAGTATTTATACTGTACTGAAGTATTACTGTAGTATTTGTACTTGTACTGAAGTATTACTGTAGTATTTATACTTGTACTGAAGTATGACTATAGTATTTGTACTGAAGTATTACTGTAGTATTTGTACTTGTACTGAAGTATAACTGTAGTATTTATACTGTACTGAAGTATTACTGTCGTATTTATACCTGTACTGAAGTATTACTGTAGTATTTGTACTTGTACTGAAGTATTATTGTAGTATTTATACTGTACTGAAGTATTACTGTAGTATTTGTACTGTACTGAAGTATTACTGTAGTATTTGTACTTGTACTAAAGTATTACTGTAGTATTTGTACTTGTACTAAAGTATTACTGTAGTATTTGTACTGAAGTATTACCGTAGCATTTATACCTGTACTGAAGTATTACTGTAGTATTTGTACTTGTACTGAAGTATTACTGTAGTATTTATACTGTACTGAAGTATTACTGTAGTATTTGTACTTGTACTGAAGTATTACTGTAGTATTTATACTGTACTGAAGTATTACTGTAGTATTTGTACTGTACTGAAGTATTACTGTAGTATTTGTACTTGTACTAAAGTATTACTGTAGTATTTGTACTTGTACTGAAGTATTACTGTAGTATTTGTACTTGTACTAAAGTATTACTGTAGTATTTGTACTGAAGTATTACCGTAGCATTTATACCTGTACTGAAGTATTACTGTAGTATTTGTACTTGTACTGAAGTATTACTGTAGTATTTATACTGTACTGAAGTATTACTGTAGTATTTGTACTTGTACTGAAGTATTACTGTAGTATGTATACGTGTACTGAAGTATTACTGTAGTATTTGTACTTGTACTGAAGTATTACTGTAGTATTTGTACTTGTACTGAAGTATTACTGTAGTATTTGTACTTGTACTGAAGTATTACTGGAGTATTTGTACTTGTACTGAAGTATTACTGTAGTATTTATACTGTACTGAAGTATTACTGTAGTATTTGTACTTCTACTGAAGTATTACTGTAGTATTTATACTGTACTGAAGTATTACTGTAGTATTTATACTGTACTGAAGTATTACTGTAGTATTTGTACTTCTACTGAAGTATTACTGTAGCATGTGTACTTGTACTGAAGTATTACTGTAGTATTTGTACTTCTACTGAAGTATTACTGTAGTATGTGTACTTGTACTGAAGTATTACTGTAGTATTTGTACTTGTACTGAAGTATTACTGTAGTATTTGTACTGAAGTATTACTGTAGTAGTTGTACTTGTACTGAAGTATTACTGTAGTATTTGTACTTGTACTGAAGTAATACTGTAGTATTTGTACTTGTATTGAAGTATTACTGTAGTATTTGTACTGAAGTATTACTGTAGTAGTTGTACTTGTACTGAAGTATTACTGTAGTATTTGTACTTGTACTGAAGTAATACTGTAGTATTTGTACTTGTACTGAAGTATTACTGTAGTATTTGTACTTCTACTGAAGTATTACTGTAGTATTTATACTGTACTGAAGTATTACTGTAGTATTTGTACTTGTACTGAAGTATTACTGTAGTATTTGTACTTGTACTGAAGTATTACTGTAGTATTTGTACTTCTACTGAAGTATTACTGTAGTATTTATACTGTACTGAAGTATTACTGTAGTATTTGTACTTTTACTGAAGTATTACTGTAGTATTTATACCTGTACTGAAGTATTACTGTAGTATTTATACCTGTACTGAAGTATTACTGTAGTATTTGTACTTCTACTGAAGTATTACTGTAGTATGTGTACTTGTACTGAAGTATTACTGTAGTATTTGTACTTCTACTGAAGTATTACTGTAGTATGTGTACTTGTACTGAAGTATTACTGTAGTATTTGTACTTCTACTGAAGTATTACTGTAGTATTTGTACTGAAGTATTACTGTAGTAGTTGTACTTGTACTGAAGTATTACTGTAGTATTTGTACTTGTACTGAAGTAATACTGTAGTATTTGTACTTGTATTGAAGTATTACTGTAGTATTTGTACTGAAGTATTACTGTAGTAGTTGTACTTGTACTGAAGTATTACTGTAGTATTTGTACTTGTACTGAAGTAATACTGTAGTATTTGTACTTGTACTGAAGTATTACTGTAGTATTTGTACTTGTACTGAAGTATTACTGTAGTATTTGTACTGAAGTATTACTGTAGTAGTTGTACTTGTACTGAAGTATTACTGTCGTATTTGTACTTGTACTGAAGTAATACTGTAGTAGTTGTACTTGTACTGAAGTATTACTGTATTATTTGTACTTGTACTGAAGTATTACTGTAGTATTTGTACTGTACTGAAGTATTACTGTAGTATTTGTACTTGTACTGAAGTATTACTGTAGTATTTGTACTTGTACTGAAGTATTACTGTAGTATTTGTACTGAAGTATTACTGTAGTAGTTGTACTTGTACTGAAGTATTACTGTAGTATTTGTACTGAAGTATTACTGTAGTATTTGTACTTGTACTGAAGTATTACTGTAGTATTTGTACTTGTACTGAAGTATTACTGTAGTATTTATACTGTACTGAAGTATTACTGTAGTATTTATACCTGTACTGAAGTATTACTGTAGTATTTGTACTGAAGTATTACTGTAGTAGTTGTACTTGTACTGAAGTATTACTGTAGTATTTGTACTTGTACTGAAGTAATACTGTAGTATTTGTACTTGTACTGAAGTATTACTGTAGTATTTGTACTTGTACTGAAGTATTACTGTAGTATTTGTACTGAAGTATTACTGTAGTAGTTGTACTTGTACTGAAGTATTACTGTCGTATTTGTACTTGTACTGAAGTAATACTGTAGTAGTTGTACTTGTACTGAAGTATTACTGTATTATTTGTACTTGTACTGAAGTATTACTGTAGTATTTGTACTGTACTGAAGTATTACTGTAGTATTTGTACTTGTACTGAAGTATTACTGTAGTATTTGTACTTGTACTGAAGTATTACTGTAGTATTTGTACTGAAGTATTACTGTAGTAGTTGTACTTGTACTGAAGTATTACTGTAGTATTTGTACTGAAGTATTACTGTAGTATTTGTACTTGTACTGAAGTATTACTGTAGTATTTATACTGTACTGAAGTATTACTGTAGTATTTATACCTGTACTGAAGTATTACTGTAGTATTTGTACTGAAGTATTACTGTAGTATTTGTACTTGTATTGAAGTATTACTGTAGTATTTGTACTGAAGTATTACTGTAGTAGTTGTACTTGTACTGAAGTATTACTGTAGTATTTGTACTTGTACTGAAGTAATACTGTAGTATTTGTACTTGTACTGAAGTATTACTGTAGTATTTGTACTGAAGTATTACTGTAGTAGTTGTACTTGTACTGAAGTATTACTGTAGTATTTGTACTTGTACTGAAGTAATACTGTAGTATTTGTACTTGTATTGAAGTATTACTGTAGTATTTGTACTGAAGTATTACTGTAGTAGTTGTACTTGTACTGAAGTAATACTGTAGTATTTGTACTTGTACTGAAGTATTACTGTAGTATTTGTACTTGTACTGAAGTATTACTGTAGTATTTGTACTGAAGTATTACTGTAGTAGTTGTACTTGTACTGAAGTATTACTGTCGTATTTGTACTGTACTGAAGTATTACTGTAGTATTTGTACTTGTACTGAAGTATTACTGTAGTATTTGTACTTGTACTGAAGTATTACTGTAGTATTTGTACTGAAGTATTACTGTAGTAGTTGTACTTGTACTGAAGTATTACTGTAGTATTTGTACTGAAGTATTACTGTAGTATTTGTACTTGTACTGAAGTATTACTGTAGTATTTGTACTTGTACTGAAGTATTACTGTAGTATTTATACTGTACTGAAGTATTACTGTAGTATTTATACCTGTACTGAAGTATTACTGTAGTATTTGTACTGAAGTATTACTGTAGTATTTGTACTTGTATTGAAGTATTACTGTAGTATTTGTACTGAAGTATTACTGTAGTAGTTGTACTTGTACTGAAGTATTACTGTAGTATTTGTACTTGTACTGAAGTAATACTGTAGTATTTGTACTTGTACTGAAGTATTACTGTAGTATTTGTACTGAAGTATTACTGTAGTAGTTGTACTTGTACTGAAGTATTACTGTCGTATTTGTACTTGTACTGAAGTAATACTGTAGTAGTTGTACTTGTACTGAAGTATTACTGTAGTATTTGTACTTGTACTGAAGTATTACTGTAGTATTTGTACTGTACTGAAGTATTACTGTAGTATTTGTACTTGTACTGAAGTATTACTGTAGTATTTGTACTGAAGTATTACTGTAGTAGTTGTACTTGTACTGAAGTATTACTGTAGTATTTGTACTGAAGTATTACTGTAGTATTTGTACTTGTACTGAAGTATTACTGTAGTATTTGTACTTGTACTGAAGTATTACTGTAGTATTTGTACTTGTACTGAAGTATTACTGTAGTATTTGTACTGAAGTATTACTGTAGTATTTGTACTTGTACTGAAGTATTACTGTAGTATTTGTACTTGTACTGAAGTATTACTGTAGTATTTGTACTTCACTACAGGACGACTCCTTTGTTTTTACAGCTGAAGTCTAAACTGACTGTAAGAAGTTTCCTGAAGCTGAAGTGAGTGTTTGTGAAACATGTTGAACACACAGTATCTGTCACACCCTGCTCTCCCCCCCCTCCTCTTCCTGTAATGTGGTGGAGCTTGTTATAACCCCCCCCCCCCCCCCCCCCTGCTCATACACTTCCTGGTCCCTCCCCTGCAGATCTACAGCTGTGTGGATGGGTGTAACCAACATGGCGCTGCACACACACAGCTGACAGGCTCCACTCGCTGCACACACACATGCTTTGAGATCGCAGCTCAAACTAGTTTCACTTCTCAGGAAGTGAGACTCACACAGTATCTGTCACACCCTGCTCTCCCCCCCCCCCCCTCCCTCCTCTTCCTATCATGTGGAGGACCTTTATACTCTACACTTCTCAGGAAGTGAGACTCACACAGTCGCTGGCAGTGAAGGAGAAATGGCGCAGAAAGGAGTTCAGCTGGACCGCGAAACCTTCTCTTGTTCCATCTGTCTGGATCTACTGAAGGATCCGGTGACGACTCCCTGTGGACACAGCTACTGCAAGAACTGTATTCAAAGCTTCTGGGATGGAGAGGACGAGAAGAGAAGCCACAGCTGCCCTCAGTGCAGGCAGACCTTCACACCGAGGCCTGTCCTGCTGAAGAACACCATGTTAGCAGCTGTAGTGGAGGAGCTGAAGAAGACTGGACTCCAAGCTGCTCCTGCTGATCACTGCTATGCTGGACCTGAAGATGTGGGATGTGATGTCTGCACTGGGAGAAAACTGAAAGCCTTCAAGTCCTGTGTGCAGTGTGTGGCCTCTTACTGTGAGAAACACCTCCAGCCTCATTATGATGTGGCTCCATTAATGAAACACAAGCTGGTGGAGCCCTCCCAGAAGCTCCAGGAGAACATGTGCTCTCGTCACGATGAGGTGATGAAGATGTTCTGCCGTACTGATCAGCAGTGTATCTGTTATCTCTGCTCTGTGGAGGAACATAAAGGCCACGACACAGTCTCAGCTGCAGCAGAAAGGACTGAGAGGCAGAGAGAGCTCGAGGGGAGTCGACTAAACATCCAGCAGAGAATCCAGGACGGAGAGAAAGATGTGAAGCTGCTTCAGCAGAAGGTGGAGGTCATCAATCGCTCTGCTGACAGAGCAGTGGAGGACAGTGAGAAGATGTTCACTCAGCTGATCCGTCTCATGCAGAAAAGAAGCTCTGATGTGAAGCAGCAGCTCAGATCGCAGCAGGAAAGTGAAGTGAGTCGAGTCAAAGAGCTTCAGGAGAAGCTGGAGCAGGAGATCACTGAGCTGAAGAGGAAAGACGCTGATCTGAAGCAGCTCGCACACACAGAGGACCACAACCAGTTTCTACACAACTACCCCTCACTGTCCCCACTCAGTGAGTCTACACTCTCCTCCAGCATCAACATCCCTCTCAGATACTTTGAGGAAGTGACAGCGGCTGTGTCACAAGTCACAGATGAACTCCAGGACGTTCTGAGACAGAAGTGGACAAACATCTCACAGACTGGGACTGAAGTGGATGTTTCACTGTCAGCAGAGCCCAAGACCAGAGCTGGATTCTTAAAGTATTCACGTGACATCACACTGGATCCAAACACAGCACACACACTGCTGTTATTATCTGAGGGGGACAGAAAAGTGACATTCATGAGACAACAACAGTCTTATTCTCATCACACAGACAGATTCACTGGATGGTGGCAGGTGCTGAGTAGAGAGAGTCTGACTGGACGTAGTTACTGGGAGGTGGAGCGGAGCGGGGGAGTTGATGTAGCAGTCGCATACAAGAACATCAGCAGAGCAGGGGGGGGGCATGAATGTGGATTTGGATGTAATGATAAATCCTGGATGTTATATTGTGACAATAACAGTTATACATTTTATCACAACAATGTCCACACTCCCGTCTCAGGTCGTCCGTCCTCCAGACTCGGAGTGTACCTGGATCACAGAGCAGGTGTTCTGTCCTTCTACAGCGTCTCTGACACCATGACTCTCCTGCACAGAGTCCACCACACATTCTCTCAGCCGCTCTACGCTGGAGTTGGTTTTGATTATTGTTCTTATGGATCCACTGCTGAGTTCTGTAAACTCAAGTAGACAGAAGTAAATCTGTGGTTCTCCTTCAGGGAGTCTTCTTCTCTCAGTGAGTAAACTAACCCCCCCGGACTAAGTGACATGTTCTATGTTTCATATTATATTCCAGATGATCAGCTGTACAATGAACCTGAATAATAATCACAATATAAGTGCAGGAGGTTTGTGTGACACCAGGATGAAGTGTGAGCAGATAGTTTCCTGTGAATGTTGATCACAGATCACATTTACTTTGAACACAATGTTCTTGTGATGTTAACAGTGAAGTTGAACATGACCCTCATCCTGGGTGGGGTTTGTATTCAACATGTTAAGACTAAAAAGACTTCTTCCTTTAAAATGAATGTGAACGTGTGATTTAAGGGAAGCGGCTTCAGCTCTGTGTTTAAACTCTGAAACGTATTTCGTCTCCGTGTTTGTGCCGACGGCTGATTGTTGTGGCGTTTGTTCAGCTGTCAATCAAACATTGTGGGCGGTGCTTGACGTCATCAGTGGTTGTGTAATGTGGGACTTTGTTTAGGTGGAGCTGCTCCCTCTGTCTGTGGAGCCATGGAGGCTCTCACTGCTCATCATGTTGCTGTCTCTGCATCAACATGTCCACTCAATGTTTGATGAATATTTGTGTTGATGTATTTCTATCTTGTTTCTCTTCCACTGCATGTGTTCAGAGAGGAAGCAGCAGCTTCATCCTGGACACTTTGTTCTGTTAGAAAGACGTCTAGAAGCACATTGATGTGTTGCTGTTGTTATGAGGGCTAATAGAAGTGTACTTATCCTGATCATAATCCATCAGCAGAGGATTCATTCTTGTCTTTCACATGCTGACATTGTGCTCAAAGTGAACGTGTACATGAAGTCATTGAACTTTACTGATGTGAGAACAAAGTGCAGCTTCACATGATGAATAAACAAACATCAAGTCTTTTCTTCTTGTCTTCATTCCAGGGTATCAAACAAAGCTGACGGAGACAATGTGAAGCTGATCTGAGACAATAACTGAGCAAAGTAGCAGCACGTGGTGATCAGATGTTGTCTTATAGATCAGCTGTGAATATGAAACTACTGTATTACTGCAGATCAATATTATCACTACAGTAATAAGGAGACATGTTTTGTGTCTGTCCAGTGGGGAAATGAAAGAACGTACAAATGAAAGTCATGAAATGTGCAGTTTGAAGGATTTAAAGGAGTTTCCCAGCATGCTCTCTGGTCTGTGTGTTGGTGTGCAGGAGGATTGTTTTGCCTGTGTATTTTATATCAATATTTATATGACCATGAATAAAAGAAGAAAACAAACTTTTTCTTAATCATATTTTAGTTCTTTCTCATTTTTTCTTTTCCTTCAAAATCTGCAGATGTGTAATGTCATGCGTCTTTTAAGCCACTGGATGCCGTCAAATTCATTTTATTGTTCCAAATCAAACAGTTTCATGTCAATAAAATTCATTTTTAAGATACTTATTTTGATGTTATTGATGCATTAACACCTAATAATCTGTGGACTGAAAGTCGTGATATTTGTTAGCACCAAAACCTGCCCATGCAATCTTCCAAAAACCAAATGATTTTCTTGACTAGAGGTTTGATAAAAACACTTCTAACTAAATGATACATGAATAAAATCAATGGTTGGGTTTCACAGAGGTTAATCAATACGAACAAACATCACCGCTGCATGTCTGAAGCTGCTGCAGCGGCTCGACAGTCAGCGTTTCTCAGCGAAGCACAAGACATCCAACATCTCCATAAAACATTTGCTAAGCTGAATCTGACATGTTTGACAGGTTAGCTTGATAGTAGCGCTCCTACTGGTGAAACCCTCCACAGGGAACCTTTCATTTACAGAGCAGTGAAGACGGAGAGCTTCTGCTGACTCCTTGTTAAGAGTCATTTCTTTGTTCTTATAGATTTCATGGACTTTGAGTTACTGCTGTGAATGTTTGTAGTGCTCAGGTCGTCTGCTGGAGCTTATTCAGAGTCGTGTTATCGTCTCACCGTCACGTTCTTCAGGCTCAGAGGAAACGACATCTGCAGGTGAATCCTCGACCTCCAGCTGGAGGTGTTGAGAGTCTGCGGCGCTTTCTGCACCTCCATCCTCAGTCTGCTCCATCATCCCCTCATCCGAGCTGCTGTCCTCCATCACAAACAGGTTCTTCATGGAGTCTGCCACCGCCTCTCTCAGCTCGTCCTCCGACTCCTCAAAGTTCCTGAAGACAAACGGGAAATGAAAAGGATCTCAAGACGTAATCTGATGGGCTGAGTTGGACGTTCACAAAGGATCTCGTTCATAAAGCGTTCGTAGGTTTGGCTCAAGTGCCGCCTGAACCTTTGTCGCCCTCTACGTTTTCTGATTGTAGGGACACATTTAAATTAAATACATTTTAATAGATGCTAGAGCCACCAAAACAAGAACGTGTATGTTATCTGTTCAGACCTACAGCCCTGAAGGTTAAAGGGGAGCCTGGACCCTATAAGTCTTGGTGTCTGAAGCTGGTCCAGTGTTGAGTGAGAGGTGAACAAGCTGCATTGTAATCCTGTCAATTCTGCACCGTCATGTACGTCCACTAACAGTTTCTTCCACTGACGGCTCAGATTGTTAGAAGCTTCTGACGACATTATAAAAAGCTACAGAGACTTTAGACACAATAACAAACCGATCAAGCGAAAGGTGAAGAAAACCGTTTTATGTCTCTGAAGGTTCCTTTCATTTTAAATGCAGCACTTATAGTATTTCTAAACTGTAACTTGTTTAACTTGAATAAAATATCGACTAAACTACTAGTATAGGTGGTGATGGCCTAGTGGTACGCCTTCCAAACAAAACACTAGAAGGTCGGTAGTTCATCACCAGGCTGCCACCACTGTACCCCTGAGCAAGGTGCTTAACCTGAGCTGCTCCAGAGACGGTCCCTGTACTTAGTTCACTGTGAGTCGCTCTGGATAAGAGCGTCTGCTGAATGACCTGTAATGTAATACTGAGTCTGTTCACACAGTCAGCAGGATAACTCAGACATAGTTCTACTCAGGCTGTAGAAAATTGAATTATATTAGTTATATTCATTAAGCGGGACAGAGAAAAGTGCTTTTTACTGTAAATTGTAACTTTCTTTACTTTTAACTTTTTTTAATTAATGAATTAAAATTTTTTATAGTTTTTTTTAATGTCACTATTGCATCTCGCTTTTATTTAATTTGTCAGTTAATAATTTAATTAAGTCAGTTTTGACTTACGTGTCGTCATCGTCTGACCTCGGCTCCAGACGCTCTTCATCCATCTCCACATCAGAATCCTCCTCCTCTCTCTCCTCCTCCTCCTCCTCCTCCTCCTCCTCCTCCTCTTCCTCCTCTTCTTCCTTCGCTGGCTCTAAATCTGAGTAAACACAGTTCAGTAGATCAGATCTCTGAATATTGTTTTCTGTCCGTGTTGTGAGATAAATGATTCACTAACTGTGACTGAGGGTCTCTGCTGTTATTTCAGGGAAATCAAAAACAGTTTAATACATTTTAAATACTTAAAGATGCAGCTTTGATGTACATAAACTGTGAAATATTATCACATCTATGTTGTTGTGGCACCTCCTGGTCACAGGCCTGTACTGCAACAACACAACCGCTTAAAGCAGAAATCATAAAGAATAAATCATAAAGAATAAAAATAAAGAATAAATAAATCATAAAGAATACATCATGAAGAATAAATCATGAAGAATAAATCATAAAGAATAAATCATAAAGAATAAATCATGAAGAATAAATCATAAAGAATAAATCATGAAATAATAAATCATAAAGAATAAATCATAAAGAATAAATCATGAAGAATAAATCATAAAGAATAAATCATGAAGAATAAATCATGAAGAATAAATCATAAAGAATAAATCATAAAGAATCAATCATAAAGAATAAATCATGAAGAATAAATCATAAAGAATAAATCATGAAGAATAAATCATGAAGAATAAATCATAAAGAATAAATCATAAAGAATCAATCATAAAGAATAAATCATGAAGAAAAAATGATAAAGAATAAATCATGAAGAATAAATCATAAAGAATAAATCATAAAGAATCATCATAAATCATAAAGAATAAATCATAAAGAATAAATCATAAAGAATCATCATAAATCATTAAGAATAAATCATAAAGAATAAATCATAAATCATGAAGAATAAATCATAAATCATGAAGAATAAATCATGAAGAATAAATCATAAAGAATAAATCATAAAGAATCAATCATAAAGAATAAATCATGAAGAATAAATCATAAAGAATAAATCATGAAGAATAAATCATAAAGAATAAATCATAAAGAATCATCATAAATCATAAAGAATAAATCATAAAGAATAAATCATAAAGAATCATCATAAATCATAAAGAATAAATCATAAAGAATAAATCATAAAGAATAAATCATAAAGCATGAAGAATAAATCATAAAGAATAAATCATAAAGAATAAATCATAAATCATTAAGAACAAATCATAAAGAATCATAAAGAATAAATCATAAAGAATAAATCATAAATAAATCATAAAGCATGAAGAATAAATCATAAATCATTAATCATTAAGAATAAATCATAAAGAATCATAAAGAAGAAATCATAAAGAAGAAATCATAAAGAAGAAATCATAAAGAATAAAGCATAAAGCATAAAGAATAAATCATAAAGAATAAATCATTAATCATGAAGAATAAATCGTAAAGAATAAATCATAAAGCATGAAGAATAAATCATTAAGAATAAATCATAAAGAATAAACAATAAATCATTAAGAATAAATCATAAAGAATCATAAAGAAGAAATCATAAAGAAGAAATCATTAAGAATAAATCATGAAGAATAAATCATAAAGAATAAATCATAAAGCATAAATCATAAATAAATCATAAAGCATGAAGAATAAATCATAAATAAATCATAAAGCATGAAGAATAAATCATAAAGAATAAATCATAAAGAATAAATCATAAACAATAAATCATAAACAATAAACAATAAATCATTAAGAATAAATCATAAACAATAAATCATAAAGAATCATAAAGAATAAATCATAAACAATAAATCATTAAGAATAAATCATAAACAATAAATCATAAAGAATCATAAAGAATAAATCATAAAGCATGAAGAATAAATCATAAAGCATGAAGAATAAATCATAAAGCATGAAGAATATATCATAAAGAATAAATCATAAAGAATAAAGAATAAATCATAAAGAATAAATCATAAAGAATAAATCATAAAGCATGAAGAATAAATAATAAATCATAAAGAATAAATCATAAAGAATAAATCATAAAGAATAAATCATAAAGAATAAATCATAAAGAATAAACAATAAATCATAAACAATAAATCATAAACAATAAATCATAAACAATAAATCATAAACAATAAACAATAAATCATAAAGCATGAAGAATAAAGAATAAATCATAAACAATAAATCATAAAGAATAAATCATAAAGCATGAAGAATAAATAATAAATCATAAAGAATAAATCATAAAGAATAAATCATAAAGAATAAACAATAAATCATAAACAATAAATCATTAAGAATAAATCATAAAGAATAAATCATAAAGAATCATAAAGAATAAATCATAAAGCATGAAGAATAAATCATAAAGCATGAAGAATAAATCATAAAGCATGAAGAATAAATCATAAAGCATGAAGAATAAATCATAAAGAATAAATCATAAAGAATAAAGAATAAATCATAAAGAATAAATCATAAAGAATAAATCATAAAGAATAAATCATAAATCATAAAGAATAAATCATAAAGCATGAAGAATAAAGAATAAATAATAAATCATAAAGAATGAATCATAAAGAATGAATCATAAAGAATAAAGGATAAAGGATAAAGAATAAATCATGAATAATACATCATAAATCATAAAGAATAAATCATAAATCATGAAGAATAAATCATAAAGAATAAATCATAAAGCATAAATCATAAAGAATAAATCATAAAGAATAAATCATAAAGAATAAATCATAAAGAATAAATCATAAAGCATGAAGAATAAATCATAAATCATTAAGAATAAATCATAAAGAATAAATCATAAATCATTAAGAATAAATCATAAAGAATAAATCATAAAGCATGAAGAATAAATCATTAAGAATAAATCATAAAGAATAAATCATAAATCATTAAGAATAAATCATAAATAGTCATAGAGAATAAATCATAAAGAATACAACATAAAGCATGAAGAATAAATCATAAAGAATAAATCATAAAGAAAAAATCATAAAGCATGAAGAATAAATCATAAAAAATAAATCATAAAGAATAAATCATAAATCATGAAGAATAAATAATAAAGAATAAATCATTAAGAATAAATCATAAAGAATAAATCATAAAGAATCATAAAGAATAAATCATAAAGAATAAATCATAAATCATATAGAATAAATCATAAAGAATAAATCATAAAGAATAAATCATAAAGCATGAAGAATGAATCATAAAGAATAATTCATAAAGAATAAATCATAAATCATAAAGCATGAAGAATAAATCATAAAGAATAAATCATATGGAATAAATCATAAATCATAAAGAATAAATCATAGAGAATAAATCATAAAGCATAAAGAATAAATCATAAAGAATAAATCATAGAGAATAAACCATAAAGAATAAATCATAAATCATTACCAACGTGCGTTTACTTCATAAGATTTACGGTTTATCTCTCACAGCTGTTGGTGAAATAAGATCCTGAACCAGGAGTCACATGAAACATGTTGATGTCGTGTTTCAGGTCTGATAATAAATCTAGTATCAATCAAATGTATGAATGTGATGCTGAATATAGTATCTTGTTTTATGTGCACTGTGTCTGACCTGCAGTCACTGAGTGCAGAGTGAAGGATGTGAGTTCAGCCTGAGCGAGAGCGTTCAGCAGGGTGAGGGGGGGGTCAGCGTCCCACACCCTGCGGCCTGCCGCCTCCTCACCTGGGGGGGGGGAGGGGGGGACATTAGTCAAGAAAGCAAACAATTCCTTTAAACTGTTAAAATTCTGACTTATCTATTATTATTATTATTATTATTATTATATTATTATTATTATTATTATTATTATTATTATTATTATTATTATTATTATTCTATTTATATTGAATTTTATCTTAATTTTTACAATTATTATCAAGTCTATTTGTCTTATTGTAAAACATTTGGATAATAATAAAAAGCTTTATTTATGCAGCACCTTCATGCAGCAGAAACTACTCAAGAAAGAGACGAAGACAAAGAGCAGGAACTGAAGGAAATACTTTTATATTTGGGAAACTTTTGTTTAAAGTGAAATATATAGAGAGGAGATCAAACCATGAAGCGCTTCTGTCACTGACTTATGATGCGAATACATTTCACTGTTTACAAGACTGCACCTTGTTCGGCCTCGACAGCGACGCTGTAGACGGAGTTGACGTCCATGTTGGCGAGCGCGTCCAGCAGAGTCTGAGGTGTGCTCTGGCTCCACCCCCTTCTCCCCTTCGACCAATCCATGACCTTCAACTCCTCCCCCTGCTGGAAGCTCAGAGTCTGGTTCAGAGGGTCCACTTCCTGTACGGGGAGTCAGGGACAGACAGAGAGAGAGACAGAGAGAGACAGAGAGAGAGACAGAGAGACAGAGACAGAGAGAGAGAGAGATTTTTAGATTTTTCAAAAACACTTTATTTACATATTCTTAAAACAAACAGTTTACTCATAAAGTGTAACGAAAAATCATATTATCATATCAAAAATATATATTTATAAATAACAATTCTATAAATATATAAAGATTATCCAATAAAAACCTGTGTAAAGTGTAAACATTCATTGTTCACAGTGCAGATGATATTTTTAAAACACCAACGTTTTTTAAAAGTGTCGAGATCCCCGGTATGTTTGTAAAACCTCAAATCGAGCCAGAGTCTTTCCCTGATATTACAGAGCCACACTGTCTTGGCCTCCTGCCCCTCTCTGTTCTCAACTCTGTTTTTCCTGCTGATGTAGATGGCCATTTTAGCCTCTCCCGAGAGGAAGTTTAGGAGCTCTACTTTTCTTTGTTGTCTTTTTTGTAGGCAACTCCCATGATAAAAACACTCTCGGTAAAAACTACGTTAAAAAGACTAAAAACCAATGTTAAAAAAAACGCTTTTTGAGGGGAGGTTTGTAAAAAGCCCCCCACTGTGGACCTGGTCCACTTCCTCCACCCAGTCTGTTACTCCACACAGTGGAGAGTCTGCTGCACAGGCCTTTCTTGTGGATGCTTTTTACACAGTTCGTATATAGTCTTTTTGTCGGCTCTGTGCAGCGTCAGTCCTGCCGGGTTAGTGACCTTGAGCAGGGGACCGGTCAGTTCTCCCAGCCCTGGGCTCAGGTTGATCTCCGGAAAAGGGTCTGCTGGGTCTGGAGAAGCCTTCCCGTCACTGTAGTCTTTTATTAGGCTCTTCTCCTTCCCAGATAGCCTCTGGCTCCACAGCTCCAGAATCCTCTCGGCCACTCGAGCGGAGGTCAGACCCAGCAGAAAGCCCAGGGTTCGGGCATCACTCAGAGCCGGCCCCACTGCATCCACCAGTTGCTGCAAGCACAGGGTTTTGGACCTGCAGAGCGCCACCATGAGGCTGGGTGTGCTGCTGCTGCTGACGTCCAGCCTGGCTCTGTAAATCAAAGGCTCCTTCAACAACCAGTGCAGAGAGTCCGACATTGGACACCTTTTATGATTAAAAAGGGCCCAAGACTTAAAAACACCCTGATAAAACGGAGGTAGCCCATTTAACTTAAAAAAATTAGAATCAGTTAAAAACAGAGCAGCATCCAGCCCCAGGTTATTTACACGTCTGAGAATGCAGCTGGTCACATCTCTCCACACCAAACCAGCCGGGCCGGTAAGATATTTTTGTAAAAACTGAAGTCTAAAAGTGGCTGTTCGGCTGGCCAGGTGGACAAGGCCCTGTCCCCCCTCCTCTCTGGATAAAAACAGCACCCCCTGTGGTACCCAGTGTAGACCATCCCATAAAAAGTCCACCATTTCTTTCTGTAGTTTTGCTAAAAGGCCTGAGGGAGGGTCTACACAGGTCAGACGGTGCCACAATTGGGATGCTACAAGGTTGTTTAAAACCAAAACCCTACCTTTAAAAGACATCTGAGGGAGCAGCCACTTCCACTTGGAAAGCTTTCCCTGAATCTTTTCTGTGACGTTCTCCCAATTCTTCTGGACAATAATTTATTTTCCTAAAAACACGCCAAGATATTTCAGGCCGTCAGTTCTCCAGGTGAGGCTCTGGGGAAAAACTGGGAGACCGCCACGCCACTCCCCGACAGCGAGGGCCTCACTTTTCTTCCAATTTACCTTCGCTGCCGATGTTACACTAAAACTATCTACTATATCTGTTAAAATGTCCGCATCTCTCTGGCTTTTAATAAAAACAATAATATTGTCTGCGTATGCGGATAAAACAAATCTGCTATTAAAACCATGTAAAACCAGACCTTGTAGGTTGGAGCGTATTTTGCAGAGGAGAGGTTCTAGGGAGAGCGCATAGAGCATCCCCGACAGAGCACAGCCCTGCCGGACCCCTCTACACACTCTAAAAGGAGCACACAGACTACCATTAAACTTCAGCACACTCTCAACTTCACTGTACAACACCTTGATCTTGCCTATGAAACCAGCGCTGAACCCAAACTTCTCCATTACTTTCCAGAGGAAGTTGTGCTCAACGCGGTCAAAGGCCTTTTCCTGGTCTAGAGAAATCAGACCAGTATCAAAGCCCAATGAGCTGGAGACCTCCAAAACATCTCGAATTAGGTAGACATTGTCTACCATGGACCTGCCGGGCACACAGTAGGTCTGGTCCCGGTGGATGACCTGCTCCATAGCCCCCCCCCAGCCTGGTGGCCAGAGCCTTGGACAGAAGCTTGTAATCCACACACAGCAAAGACACAGGGTGCCAGTTTCCGATGTCCTGCAGGTTTCCTTTCTTGGGCAGGAGCGTTATCACGGCCCTGCGGCAGGATATCGGCATGGAACCAGAGGCCAGACTCTCGTTAAAAACATCTAAAAGATCTGTTACTAAAATGTCCCAATATGCTTTAAAAAACTCAACAGTGAGGCCGTCGATACCGGGAGCCCGCCGTCCTTGCATTTTCTGTAGAGCAGCCTGTAGCTCCTGTGTAGTCAACGGCCCCTCCAGCTGTGAGTTGGTTTCCTCGGCTACCTGAGGTAGTCCCCCTAAAAACCCCTCTAAAAGCGTTTCCTCCCCCTCATACTCACTTCGAGTATAGGGAGGAATAAAAACTCACAGCCCGTGTTCTGATCTGGCTTGGTTCCGTTATTTCTTGCCCTGTGACTGAGAGCAGTGAGTGAATTACCCTCTTCTGTCCGTTCTTCTTCTCCAGGCCGAAGAAGAGGTTCGATGGAGCATCCATTTCGGTGGCATTTTGGAACCGGGACCGGACCAGTGCGCCCTGGACTTTAACGTCTAGCAGGTCGGCTAATGCCATTTTTTCCTCGATCTCCTGTGGACTCACTGATTTGTTCTAGTTCCACTATATCACCCTCCAGGTCTTTCATAGATCTGGTGATGTCATGTGCTGCTGACAAAGCATTTTAATTTCAGTCTTACCATGGTCCCACCACTGCCTAAGACTGTTAATATCACCCTTCCTCTGCCTAAAAACACTCCAGAAATAAATAAAAGCTTCTTTAAAATTTTTATCAAATGTTAAAACTGAGTTAAAGTGCCAGTATGCGCTTCTTGGCAACACATTTCTAATAAAAACATTACATAAAAGCAAAGAGTGATCTGTAAAACCAGCAGGTATAATATTGCACATTTTAAAAATGTTAAGATTATGTTTAAAACAATAAATACGATCTAACCTGGCAGAGGAAATCCTATTTTCTCTGCAGTGGGACCATGTGTATTGTTTAGCATCTGCGTTCATCCTCCGCCATACATCCACCAGACCATGAGAGCGGACCAGCTGCCTCAGAACATGCTGGGTTGCTGGATGCGTGGTTCCGATCTAAAAAATAATTTTCTGTACAGTTAAAATCCTCCGAGGCACAACTATTTAAAACCTCATTAATTTTTTGTAAAAACAACTTCCTCTCTGCACCAATTGTTGGGGCATACACATTTATAAAAACAGCATTAAAAAGGTCAAACCTTGCTTTTACTAAAAGTAACCTCCCCTCGATAAAATGCTCAACCTCCAGTGAGACAGGAGTAAAAGATTTGGAGAAGAGGAAGCCCACTCCATCACTAAGAGTTGTGTTGTGGCTTAAAATGACTTCCCCTTCCCACTCCCTCCTCCAGTCTATCTCGTTAGAGCCGTCGCTGTGCGTCTCCTGTAAAAAAAAGACATCAACGTGTTTTAATTTTGAAGTTTCATATATTTGTGTCCTTTTTTAAAAAACTCTGGCTCCATTCACATTTAAAACACCCACTTTAACCATTGCTGAGATTTAAAAATGAAAAAAAAACCCAAAAAAACAACACTAAAACTGTCTTCTGCCTGTCCCTGCTTCCTGCCTGTCTGTCTTTCCTCCCCGACTTTACTGTTCTTGGCATCACTGGATGCATTCTTACTTTTCTTTTTCCGTTTTGTGGCAGGTTTTTGTTTTATTGCCTCTTCCTCCATCTCAGCCTCTTCTACCTGCTCACTCCACGGACCCTGTATTTTCCCTGTCTCCTCTCCTTCTACACCACCCATTTCCTCCGCCTCATTTCCTTTTACAATACCTGACCCCTCTGCCTCTCCTACACCACCCATTTCCTTTAAATCTTCTACTCTTACCCCACCCACCTCTTCTACACCACCCACCTCCTCTACCTCTTCTCCTCCCAAACCACCTGACTCCCCCTGCACTTTGTCTCCCTCTTTTTTTCTTTTCTTTTTCCTTTTTTTCCACCACACCAAGTGAATTAACACCACCTATCCCGTGCACAAAGCTGCACACAGCAGCTGCGCGTCTTGACACGGTACATGGAGCGGTCACCGGCCGCCCCAGCGGAGAGCCCTCCTCCGAAGCCGCGGCCCCTCCCGGCGAAGAGCCCCCTGCCGGGGGAGCAGCAGTCGCTCCTCCAGGACCAGACGGAGCTGGATCCCCACACTTCGGACAGGCTCTCGCGGTGTGTCCCTCCTCCCCGCAACCAAAACATTTCATAACTGATGAAGTGGCGAATATCACGTATTCATAATCATCTACTTTAACGTGGAAGCGGTTATTAAGTATCAGCGCTTACAGCTGTCTTCGGTGAGACACTACGTGCTTCAGCAACTGAGATTTACATCCAGACAGAATCTTTTTTACCGGGGAAACAACTTTCCCGTGTCTGGATAGTTCTCTGCTGAGAAACTCATCAGTTATGAACGGAGGGACATTACAACTTTGGTTGCGGGCAGAGTGAGTGGCATCACCTGCACAAACACTCCGCTCACCATAATACCTGTCTCGATGACGCGGTGCACCCGCTCCACCTGGTCCAGGAAGATGACAACTGCCCCGTTCATTCATGCAAGAGACTTCACACTGCCATGTCCGACCTTGTCTCCCACAGCTAACCCGATCTCCTCAACGCTACACGGGAAGCCGGCTGATATTTTGTGAGCTTAGTGTAGTCTCCATTTGCCATGACGTCAGACGCTGGCCGGCTGAACACCGGCAGCAGAAAAACACCCAAAAGCACCCCGACTATCCACCAAAACGCACCAAAAAGTAAACTAAATCAAACTGTCACCAATGAATTAAGTTGAATCAAACCCATTATTAAATAAATAAACAACAAGAAAGTATCGAAAGCACCGAGAGAGAGAGAGAGAGAGAGAGAGAGAGAGAGAGAGAGAGAGAGAGAGAGAGAGAGAGAGAGAGAGACAGAGAGAGCGACAGAGAGACAGAGAGACTGAGAGACTGAGAGAGAGAGAGAGAGAGAGAGAGACAGACACAGAAAGAGACAGAGAGACAGACAGAGAGAGACAGAGAGAGAGAGACTGAGAAACAGAGAGAGACAGACACAGAGATAGAGAAAGAGACAGAGAGAGACAGAGACAGAGAGAGAGAGAGAGAGACAGACAGAGAGAGAGAGACTGAGAAACAGAGAGAGAGACAGACACAGAGAGAGACAGAGAGAGAGACAGAGAGAAAGAGACAGAGAGACAGACAGACACAGAGACAGACACAGAGAGACAGAGAGAGAGAGAGAGAGAGAGACCTACAGAGAGACACAGAAAGAGACAGACAGAGAGATAGACAGACACAGAGACACAGAAAGAGACAGAGAGACAGACAGAGAGACAGAGAGAGAGAGACTGAGAGAGAGACTGAGAAACAGAGAGAGACAGACACAGAGAGACAGAGACAGATAGACAGAGAGAGAGAGAGAGAGAGAGACCAGAGAAAGAGACAGACGGAGAGACAGACACAGACACAGACACAGACACAGAGAGACAGAGACAGATAGACAGAGAGAGAGAGAGAGAGAGAGACCAGAGAAAGAGACAGACGGAGAGACAGACACAGACACAGACACAGACACAGACACAGACACAGAGAGACAGAGACAGATAGACAGAGAGAGACAGACAGACAGACAGACAGAGCGAGAGACAGAGAGACAGAGAGAGAGAAGAGGAGGTGTGAAAGAGACGGAGAGTTGTCACTTACGTCCTCCTGCTTTTGTCTTCCGTCCCCCACTTTGTTCTCTCCTCCCTCCTCTGCATCCTCCTTCCTCCCTTCATCATCTAATCGGATCTCAAACATGATTCCTTTCTGCAGAAATGACAAACAAAGCAAGTAAACAAGAAATTACGTTTTCTTCCGGTTTGTACTGTTTCCGTTTCCTAAATCAGCGCCTGATGATGATGTAAGATCAGCTGTTGTTTGAAGAAGTTTTAAGTCCTCCATAGACGAGCGTTAGTACTGAATACACACATCACGTGCAGGTGCAAGACTGTTGCACGAAAGAAAAGGAACTCACACAGAATATAAAACAGATAACATATTCATCATCATGGTGCTGATGAATCCAAAGCGGTCCTCTGGGAGCTGGAGTATCCACAGCACGTCATGTGACTCTATCAGGAAACTATGCAGTCTGAAGTGTGTGACAAAGCAAAGCTGGGCAGCGTGTAGACGTGTGCTGAGGTGAAGGTTTAATACCAGCTGGAGCTTCACCTTGTCTTTGTGTTTCCTGTCCCACGCTCTCTTCTGGTCTCTGTTCTGGTCTCTGATCTGCCTCAGAGCTGCGTTCATGTCCTGCAGCAGGAGACACAGGGAGGAACATGCTGTTACAGACTGATGTGTGAGGGGTGGAAGTGATATGCTGTCAGTGTTTACCTGAGCAGGTGGAGCTCTCTGCTGCTGTGCAGAAGCTTCTGGGTCTCTGGGTTTCTCCACCACAAAGGTTCCTTGTTTGAGTTGTGGCTGAGGCTGACACATTAAAGAAAGACAATATATTAGTGCTTGACTCCCATTCATTAAAGGTGTATGAGGACATGTGTAAGGAAAACAATGAGAAAAAACTAAATCTGTTACATTTACAGGTCAAAAATGACCTCATGATAGAGAGGGAAAGGAAAGGAGAGACCCTGCCCGGAGGAAGCCCCCTGTCTGGAGCCCAGAGGGAGGGCCTGACAGCGAGCGCCTGGTGGCCGGGTTTGCCACGGAGCCCGGTCGGGCACAGCCCGAAGAAGCTACGTGGTACCTCCCATCCATCCATCCATCTTGTCGGCCCACCACTCATGGGAAAAACCGCTGGGGTCGGGTGCGCTGTCACACGGTTGGCAGTTATGGTCAGGGACCTCGACAGACCAGACCCGGGCAGTAGAGGCTGGCTCTGGGGACGTGGAACGTCACCTCTCTGTGGGGGAAGGAGCCGGAACTAATGCGGGAGGTGGAGCGCTACCAGTTGGATCTGGTGGGGCTTACATCTACGCACAGTCTTGGCTCTGGAACCGTACTCCTGGATAGGGGTTGGACTCTATTCTTCTCCGGAGTTGCCCAAGGTGTGAGGTGTCGGGCAGGTGTGGGGATACTCACAAGTCCCCGGCTGAGCGCCGCTACGTTGGAGTTCACCCCGGTGGACGAGAGGGTCGCCTCCCTACGCCTTCGTGTTATGGGGGGGAAAACTCTGACTGTGCCTATGCCCCAAACCGCAGTTCGGAGTATTCAGCCTTTTGGAGACCCTGAATGGAGCCCTGCAGGGGGCTCCAGTAGGGGACTCCGTAGTCTTGCTGGGAGACTTCAACGCACACGTGGGAAACGATGGAGACATCTGGAGAGGCGTGATTGGGAGGAAGGACCTCCCTGATCTAAACCCGAACGGTCGTTTGTTGTTGAACTTCTGTGCTAGTCATGGAATGGCGATAACAAACACCATGTTTGAACATAAGGATACTCATAAGTGTACGTGGTACCAGAGCACCCTAGGCCAAAGGTCAATGATCGATTTTGTAATCGTATCATCTGATCTGAGGCCGCACGTTTTGGACACTGGGGTGAAGAGAGCTGTCAACTTATCACCATCTGGTGGTGAGTTGGATCAAGGGGTGGGGGAAGACTCTGGACAGACCTGGTAAGCCCAAATGGGTAGTGTGGACAGGATATCGAGGCGTAGTCATGGAGGAGAGGGGTTGCAGTTTGGTGGCCTGAGGATCTCATCGCTGCTCATTGCAGATGATGTGGTCCTTATGGCATCATCGGTCTGTGACCTTCAACAGTCACTGGATCGGTTCGCAGCCGAGTGTGAAGCGGTTGGATGAGGATCAGCATCTCAAAATCTGAGGCCATGGCTCTCAGCAGGAAACTGGTGGATTTCCTACTCCGGGTAGAGAATGAGCCCTTACCCCAAGTGAAGGAGTTCAAGTACCTCGGGGTCTTGTTTGGCCGGAAAATCGGAGCAGCGGGGGCAGTTCTGCAGTCGCTTTACCGCACCGTTGTGATGAAAAGAGAGCTGAGCCAGAAGGCAAAGCTCTCGATCTACCGGTCGATCTTCGTTCCTACCCTCACCTATGGTCATGAAGGCTGGGTCATGACCGAAAGAACGAGATCACGGTTACAAGCGGCTGAAATGTGTTTTCTCAGACAGGTGGCGTCTCCCTCAGAGATAGGGTGAGAAGCTCAGCCATCAGGAGAGACTCGGAGTAGAGCCGCTGCTCCTTTACGTTGAAAGGAGCCAGTTGAGGTGGTTCATCATCTAGTAAGGATGCCACCTGGGCGCCTCCCTCGGGAGGTGTTCCAGGCACATCCAGCTGGGAGGAGACCCCGGGGAAGACCCAGGACTCGGTGGAGAGATTATATCTCCTCACTGGGAACGCCTCGGCATCCCCCAGCCGGAGCTGGAGGATGTGGCCCAGAGAAGGGAAGATTGGGTTCCTTACTGTAGCTGCTGCCCCCGCGACTAGACCCGGATAAGCGGTAGACGATGAATGGATGGATATTACATTTATTACTTTTTGATTAAAAGCATTTTCAGAAAATTACGACATTATTAGTGCAAATGAATTCTGTACTGGAGCCTGAAGTTTAGTCAAATGTACCTCGACTTTCAGTCTCATCTGTCTCGTCTCCTGGTGATACTGCTGTCTGATGAGATCCAGCTGACGCAGGTACTCCTGCACACACACACACACACACACACACACACACACACACACACACACACACACACACACACACACACACACACACACATACACACACATATAAATATTCACATACTTTCCATGTGCTCTTTGGTGTTTTCTGTGAATCACACATCTTATTTTATTTATTTTTCATTAATTTCTTTATTTAATATTTGGTTATTTACTAGATCCAAAACAACAATACGACAACACAGGGTCACAGAGGAAAAGTTTAAAAAACATCCTTGTTAGGTTTTATCATCTTACCATCTTGTTAGTAGTTACTGTTAGTTACTGTTAGTAGTTACTGTTAGTAGTTACTGTTCGTAGTTACTGTTAGTTACTGTTTGTAGTTATTGTTAGTTACTGTTAGTAGTTACTGTTAGTTACTGTTGGTAGTTACTGTTAGTAGTTACTGTTAGTAGTTACTGTTAGTACTGTTAGTTACTGTTGGTAGTTACTGTTAGTAGTTACTGTTAGTAGTTAGTAGTTACTGTTAGTAGTTAGTAGTTACTGTTAGTAGTTACTATTAGTTACTGTTTGTAGTTACTGTTAGTTACTGTTTGTAGTTATTGTTAGTTACTGTTAGTAGTTACTGTTAGTTACTGTTGGTAGTTACTGTTAGTAGTTACTGTTAGTAGTTAGTAGTTACTGTTAGTTGTTAGTAGTTACTGTTAGTAGTTACTATTAGTTACTGTTTGTAGTTACTGTTAGTAGTTACTGTTAGTAGGTAGTAGTTACTGTTAGTAGTTAGTAGTTACTGTTAGTAGTTACTATTAGTTACTGTTTGTAGTTACTGTTAGTTACTGTTAGTAGTTACTGTTGGTCAGCTGTTAGTGCTTTAAGGTTAACTTCACCTTCAGTGACTTCGTTTCTCTTGACTGTAGAAAAAACAGCCCAGAATATTTTCTCTCTTTTTGTTAACGAAAATAATTAAAGATTTTGGTTTAAAGTTTAAACTACATTTAAGTCCTGTTGTTATTAACATCGTGTTGATTGTGTCAGTTAGTGTTTGATGAGGTCGGTTTCATGCAATAAAAGCTTGTTGACCAACATATTTGGTCATATAGTAAATATGTACAGACAGTGTGGTTTTGTGTCCGACCTGCTGCCCCCCCCCCCGCCTGTCCTCAGGTGCACGCTGGTGTTCAGGTTGTTTCACTTCCTGCTTCCTTTGGCTCTCAGCTGTACACGGACGCAGACCCTGACGCTCAGAAGAAAAGGTCAAAGGTTACAGCTGTTCAAGTTTATTTCAAATTCTCCACATTGTGACTGAAACTTTGAAACTGAGGTTTACTAACAGCTGAGAAAGACTTTACATTATAACACTGCACTTTGTTGTAATGCATCTGAACTTGCAGCAGAACAGAAACAGAAATTTTGATGTAAATCTTACATTTCTATTTGTTTTACTGCTTAGTCCTGTGAAATTTTCTATAATCTTCTCTTTAAGAACGACTATCTTCATAAATTCTCCCGCACAACGTTCAAACTTCTCCTGAAATTGTAATAACTAAACTCATGATCCATAATCAGAAATACATAAAGTTCTAAATTAAGTGTGAGCTTCATCCTACCAGCTGCTTCTCTGCTCTCAGCTTGTACATGTTGGCCTCGAGTCTCCTCTGCAGGTATTCATTACGAGCTGCAGCCACACTGACGGTGGAAGGGGGGGTAATAATAATACAGTGTTTCTGAACTGCATTATATCACAATGCATCATGTTAGAAACACAATAAAAGCTCCAAAAAAACATCTTTCTTTTACTATTTTTTGACATTTTATAGATCGATAAACGTGGAAAATGTTCTACAGATTTATCGATAATATATATATGTATATATATGTAAATATATATATACATATATATATGTATATATATATATATATATATATATATATATATATATATATATATATATATATATATATAGAGAGAGAGAGATAATAGATATGATGGTAAATTAAGCCTGTCTAAATGTAAATATTTTTTGGTGGAAGATTTATGCAGAATTAGAGACTATATATGGGGACAAGAAATACTTTTGACCGGGATTAACTCCTTTTTTCGGACTTCGACATTCAAAAAATATTAAAACAAAGGGCTTATTTATAATACTGAAAATAAATGACAAAGAAAACACTGAAGTTACATCTTTGGATGCTCTGATGTCATTTATGAAATATGTGTTAGGAAAACAATCATCTTCTCTGTGAAGCTTCAGGAAAGAAGTTTGAAATGTGTATTTCTCTGCGATGCCCTTCTTTCCTTTACATTTGTTTTTATCACAAATTGAAAACACCCCACATTTAAGTTGTTGTGTTCGATAATTACATTGTATAAAGCTTTAAATATGGATCATTCTGGAAGAAGCTGCTGATGGAATGTGATCCAAAAATAAAGGATTTATTTTATTTAACCCAGAAACAACAAAAATCGTAAATTACTGCTATATGTGTGAAGTCACTCACAGCTGGTACGGCTCCACAGGCTGGTCTTCACATCGCCGCCTCTCCTGAGGAGGAGGAGGAGGAGGAGGAGGAGGAAGGACATCCACCTTGTCCCTCCTGTGAAAGGCGTCCAGCTCGGCGTAGTGCTGCTGGTAATGGCCGACTAGCTGCTGCCCATTAAACCTGCATCAGCTCAGGTTTAGTGCACATGAAATGACATAACTGATGGATGGAGGTAGGAGTAAACTCACCTGTGGTGCTGCTGCACTGCAGCTTCTCTGTCTGCAGCCCTTTGATGAAGAGGCTGCGGTCATAAATAAATAGAGTATTAGAACAACAGAAATAAGAGATAGATGTAAGATATTTATATCATTCCCAGATTTGACAGCATCATTTTGTACGAGGTCATCAGATTGAAGTGGAATCTTTACAAGACAAAAAATGGAATTGCAATGAGATTCATCAACAAGGACATCCTGAAGAGACTCTCTGAAGAGACACTCTGAAGAGACACTCTGAAGAGACACTCTGAAGTGACACTCTGATGAGACACTGAAGAGACACTCTGATGAGACACTGAAGAGACACTCTGAAGAGACACTCTGATGAGACACTCTGATGAGACACTCTGATGAGACACTCTGAAGAGACACTCTGATGAGACACTCTGAAGAGACACTCTGAAGTGACACTCTGATGAGACACTCTGATGAGACACTGAAGAGACACTCTGATGAGACACTCTGATGAGACACTCTGAAGAGACACTCTGATGAGACACTCTGATGAGACACTCTGAAGAGACACTCTGAAGAGACACTCTGATGAGACACTCTGATGAGACACTCTGATGAGACACTGAAGAGACACTCTGAAGAGACACTCTGATGAGACACTCTGATGAGACACTCTGAAGAGACACTCTGATGAGACACTGAAGAGACACTCTGAAGAGACACTCTGATGAGACACTCTGATGAGACACTCTGATGAGACACTGAAGAGACACTCTGAAGAGACACTCTGAAGTGACACTCTGAAGAGACACTCTGATGAGACACTGAAGAGACACTCTGATGAGACACTGAAGAGACACTCTGAAGAGACACTCTGAAGAGACACTCTGATGAGACACTCTGAAGAGACACTCTGAAGTGACACTGAAGAGACACTCTGAAGAGACACTCTGAAGAGACACTCTGAAGAGACACTCTGAAGTGACACTCTGATGAGACACTCTGATGAGACACTCTGAAGAGACACTCTGAAGAGACACTCTGATGAGACACTGAAGAGACACTCTGAAGAGACACTCTGAAGAGACACTCTGATGAGACACTCTGAAGAGACACTCTGAAGAGACACTCTGAAGAGACACTCTGATGAGACACTCTGAAGAGACACTCTGAAGTGACACTCTGATGAGACACTCTGAAGAGACACTCTGAAGAGACACTCTGAAGAGACACTCTGAAGAGACACTCTGATGAGACACTGAAGAGACACTCTGAAGAGACACTCTGATGAGACACTCTGAAGAGACACTCTGATGAGACACTGAAGAGACACTCTGAAGAGACACTCTGATGAGACACTGAAGAGACACTCTGAAGAGACACTCTGATGAGACACTCTGATGAGACACTCTGAAGAGACACTCTGAAGAGACACTCTGAAGTGACACTCTGATGAGACACTCTGATGAGACACTGAAGAGACACTCTGATGAGACACTGAAGAGACACTCTGATGAGACACTGAAGAGACACTCTGATGAGACACTCTGATGAGACACTGAAGAGACACTCTGAAGAGACACTCTGATGAGACACTCTGAAGTGACACTCTGATGAGACACTCTGATGAGACACTCTGATGAGACACTCTGAAGAGACACTCTGATGAGACACTCTGAAGAGACACTGAAGAGACACTCTGAAGAGACACTGAAGAGACACTCTGATGAGACACTCTGAAGAGACACTCTGAAGAGACACTGAAGAGACACTCTGATGAGACACTCTGAAGAGACACTCTGAAGAGACACTGAAGAGACACTCTGAAGAGACACTCTGAAGAGACACTCTGAAGAGACACTCTGATGAGACACTCTGATGAGACACTCTGAAGAGACACTCTGAAGAGACACTCTGATGAGACACTCTGATGAGACACTCTGATGAGACACTCTGAAGAGACACTCTGATGAGACACTGAAGAGACACTCTGATGAGACACTGAAGAGACACTCTGAAGAGACACTCTGATGAGACACTCTGATGAGACACTCTGAAGAGACACTCTGAAGAGACACTCTGAAGTGACACTCTGATGAGACACTCTGATGAGACACTCTGAAGAGACACTCTGATGAGACACTGAAGAGACACTCTGATGAGACACTGAAGAGACACTCTGATGAGACACTCTGAAGTGACACTCTGATGAGACACTCTGATGAGACACTCTGATGAGACACTCTGATGAGACACTGAAGAGACACTGATGAGACACTCTGAAGAGACACTCTGATGAGACACTCTGAAGAGACACTCTGATGAGACACTCTGAAGAGACACTGAAGAGACACTCTGATGAGACACTCTGAAGAGACACTGAAGAGACACTCTGAGGAGACACTCTGAAGAGACACTCTGAAGAGACACTCTGATGAGACACTCTGAAGAGACACTGAAGAGACACTCTGATGAGACACTCTGAAGAGACACTGAAGAGACACTCTGATGAGACACTCTGAAGAGACACTGAAGAGACACTCTGATGAGACACTCTGAAGAGACACTCTGATGAGACACTCTGAAGAGACACTCTGATGAGACACTCTGATGAGACACTCTGAAGAGACACTCTGATGAGACACTCTGAAGAGACACTGAAGAGACACTCTGATGAGACACTCTGAAGAGACACTCTGATGAGACACTCTGATGAGACACTGAAGAGACACTCTGATGAGACACTCTGATGAGACACTCTGATGAGACACTCTGATGAGACACTCTGAAGAGACACTCTGATGAGACACTCTGATGAGACACTCTGATGAGACACTCTGATGAGACACTCTGAAGAGACACTCTGACACTCTGATGAGACACTCTGAAGTGACACTCTGATGAGACACTCTGATGAGACACTCTGATGAGACACTCTGATGAGACACTCTGATGAGACACTCTGAAGAGACACTCTGACACTCTGATGAGACACTCTGAAGAGACACTCTGAAGAGACACTCTGACACTCTGATGAGACACTCTGAAGAGACACTCTGAAGAGACACTCTGAAGAGACACTCTGACACTCTGATGAGACACTCTGAAGAGACACTCTGACACTCTGATGAGACACTCTGAAGAGACACTCTGAAGTGACACTCTGATGAGACACTCTGATGAGACACTCTGAAGAGACACTCTGATGAGACACTCTGATGAGACACTCTGAAGAGACACTCTGACACTCTGATGAGACACTCTGAAGAGACACTCTGACACTCTGAAGAGACACTCTGATGAGACACTCTGATGAGACACTCTGATGAGACACTCTGAAGTGACACTCTGATGAGACACTCTGATGAGACACTCTGAAGAGACACTCTGACACTCTGATGAGACACTCTGAAGTGACACTCTGATGAGACACTCTGATGAGACACTCTGACACTCTGATGAGACACTCTGAAGTGACACTCTGATGAGACACTCTGATGAGACACTCTGAAGACACTCTGAAGTGACACTCTGATGAGACACTCTGATGAGACACTCTGACACTCTGATGAGACACTCTGATGAGACACTCTGATGAGACACTCTGATGAGACACTCTGAAGACACTCTGAAGTGACACTCTGATGAGACACTCTGATGAGACACTCTGATGAGACACTCTGATGAGACACTCTGACACTCTGATGAGACACTCTGATGAGACACTCTGACACTCTGAAGTGACACTCTGATGAGACACTCTGATGAGACACTCTGATGAGACACTCTGACACTCTGAAGTGACACTCTGATGAGACACTCTGACACTCTGAAGTGACACTCTGAAGAGACACTCTGATGAGACACTCTGATGAGACACTCTGATGAGACACTGAAGAGACACTCTGATGAGACACTGAAGAGACACTCTGATGAGACACTGAAGAGACACTCTGATGAGACACTCTGATGAGACACTGAAGAGACACTCTGATGAGACACTGAAGAGACACTCTGATGAGACACTGAAGAGACACTCTGATGAGACACTCTGATGAGACACTCTGATGAGACACTCTGAAGTGACACTCTGATGAGACACTCTGAAGTGACACTCTGAAGTGACACTCTGAAGTGACACTCTGATGAGACACTCTGAAGTGACACTCTGAAGAGACACTCTGAAGAGACACTCTGAAGTGACACTCTGATGAGACACTCTGAAGTGACACTCTGAAGAGACACTCTGATGAGACACTCTGATGAGACACTCTGATGAGACACTCTGACACTCTGATGAGACACTCTGAAGTGACACTCTGATGAGACACTCTGATGAGACACTCTGATGAGACACTCTGACACTCTGATGAGACACTCTGAAGAGACACTCTGATGAGACACTCTGATGAGACACTCTGATGAGACACTCTGACACTCTGAAGAGACACTCTGATGAGACACTCTGATGAGACACTCTGATGAGACACTCTGATGAGACACTCTGAAGAGACACTCTGAAGAGACACTCTGATGAGACACTCTGATGAGACACTCTGATGAGACACTCTGACACTCTGAAGAGACACTCTGATGAGACACTCTGATGAGACACTCTGATGAGACACTCTGACACTCTGAAGTGACACTCTGAAGAGACACTCTGAAGAGACACTCTGAAGAGACACTCTGAAGTGACACTCTGAAGAGACACTCTGAAGAGACACTCTGATGAGACACACTGAAGAGACACTCTGAAGAGACACTCTGAAGTGACACTCTGAAGAGACACTCTGAAGAGACACTCTGATGAGACACTCTGATGAGACACTCTGAAGAGACACTCTGAAGTGACACTCTGATGAGACACACTGAAGAGACACTCTGATGAGACACACTGAAGAGACACTCTGAAGAGACACTCTGAAGTGACACTCTGAAGAGACACTCTGAAGAGACACTCTGATGAGACACACTGAAGAGACACTCTGAAGAGACACTCTGAAGTGACACTCTGAAGAGACACTCTGAAGAGACACTCTGATGAGACACTCTGATGAGACACTCTGAAGAGACACTCTGAAGTGACACTCTGAAGAGACACTCTGAAGAGACACTCTGATGAGACACTCTGAAGTGACACTCTGATGAGACACACTGAAGAGACACTCTGAAGAGACACTCTGAAGTGACACTCTGAAGAGACACTCTGAAGAGACACTCTGATGAGACACTCTGATGAGACACTCTGAAGAGACACTCTGATGAGACACTCTGATGAGACACTGAAGAGACACTCTGAAGAGACACTCTGAAGTGACACTCTGAAGAGACACTCTGAAGAGACACTCTGAAGAGACACTCTGATGAGACACTCTGATGAGACACTCTGATGAGACACTCTGATGAGACACTCTGACACTCTGATGAGACACTCTGAAGAGACACTCTGATGAGACACTCTGATGAGACACTCTGAAGAGACACTCTGATGAGACACTCTGATGAGACACTCTGACACTCTGAAGTGACACTCTGAAGAGACACTCTGATGAGACACTGAAGAGACACTCTGAAGAGACACTCTGATGAGACACTCTGATGAGACACTCTGATGAGACACTGAAGAGACACTCTGATGAGACACTGAAGAGACACTCTGATGAGACACTCTGATGAGACACTCTGACACTCTGATGAGACACTCTGAAGTGACACTCTGATGAGAAACTCTGACACTCTGATGAGACACTCTGATGAGACACTCTGACACTCTGATGAGACACTCTGATGAGACACTCTGATGAGACACTCTGATGAGACACTCTGAAGTGACACTCTGAAGTGACACTCTGAAGAGACACTCTGATGAGACACTGAAGAGACACTCTGAAGTGACACTCTGATGAGACACTCTGATGAGACACTGAAGAGACACTCTGATGAGACACTCTGAAGTGACACTCTGATGAGACACTCTGATGAGACACTCTGAAGTGACACTCTGATGAGACACTGAAGAGACACTCTGATGAGACACTCTGAAGAGACACTCTGATGAGACACTGAAGAGACACTCTGATGAGACACTGAAGAGACACTCTGAAGAGACACTCTGATGAGACACTCTGATGAGACACTGAAGAGACACTCTGATGAGACACTCTGATGAGACACTCTGATGAGACACTCTGATGAGACACTCTGATGAGACACTCTGAAGTGACACTCTGATGAGACACTCTGAAGAGACACTCTGAAGTGACACTCTGATGAGACACTCTGATGAGACACTCTGACACTCTGATGAGACACTCTGAAGTGACACTCTGATGAGACACTCTGATGAGACACTCTGATGAGACACTCTGATGAGACACTCTGACACTCTGATGAGACACTCTGAAGAGACACTCTGATGAGACACTCTGAAGAGACACTCTGACACTCTGAAGAGACACTCTGATGAGACACTCTGACACTCTGATGAGACACTCTGATGAGACACTCTGACACTCTGATGAGACACTCTGATGAGACACTCTGACACTCTGAAGAGACACTCTGACACTCTGATGAGACACTCTGATGAGACACTCTGACACTCTGAAGAGACACTCTGATGAGACACTCTGATGAGACACTCTGATGAGACACTCTGATGAGACACTCTGATGAGACACTCTGACACTCTGAAGTGACACTCTGAAGTGACACTCTGAAGAGACACTCTGATGAGACACTGAAGAGACACTCTGAAGAGACACTCTGATGAGACACTCTGATGAGACACTGAAGAGACACTCTGATGAGACACTCTGATGAGACACTCTGATGAGACACTCTGATGAGACACTCTGATGAGACACTCTGAAGTGACACTCTGATGAGACACTCTGAAGAGACACTCTGATGAGACACTCTGATGAGACACTCTGACACTCTGATGAGACACTCTGAAGAGACACTCTGAAGTGACACTCTGAAGAGACACTCTGAAGAGACACTCTGAAGAGACACTCTGATGAGACACTCTGAAGAGACACTCTGACACTCTGATGAGACACTCTGAAGTGACACTCTGATGAGACACTCTGATGAGACACTCTGATGAGACACTCTGATGAGACACTCTGATGAGACACTCTGACACTCTGATGAAACACTCTGAAGTGACACTCTGATGAGACACTCTGATGAGACACTCTGATGAGACACTCTGACACTCTGATGAGACACTCTGAAGAGACACTCTGATGAGACACTCTGAAGAGACACTCTGATGAGACACTCTGACACTCTGATGAGACACTCTGAAGAGACACTCTGATGAGACACTCTGATGAGACACTCTGATGAGACACTCTGACACTCTGATGAGACACTCTGATGAGACACTCTGATGAGACACTCTGATGAGACACTCTGACACTCTGAAGTGACACTCTGAAGAGACACTCTGAAGAGACACTCTGAAGTGACACTCTGAAGAGACACTCTGATGAGACACTGAAGAGACACTCTGATGAGACACTGAAGAGACACTCTGATGAGACACTCTGATGAGACACTCTGACACTCTGATGAGACACTGAAGTGACACTCTGAAGAGACACTCTGATGAGACACTGAAGAGACACTCTGAAGAGACACTCTGATGAGACACTCTGAAGTGACACTCTGAAGTGACACTCTGAAGTGACACTCTGATGAGACACTCTGATGAGACACTGAAGAGACACTCTGATGAGACACTGAAGAGACACTCTGAAGAGACACTTTGATGAGACACTTATTGCCAGTTATTATTATTATTATTATTATTATTATTATTATTATTATTATTATTATCATTATTATTATAATGATTACTTTCTTGTGTGCCGGGGTGAAGGCTCTGACTGTGACTCTCCATCCTGGTTTAGCAGAAAGTTTCTTGACGGCGGCGCCGGGTCTCTCTCTGGACTTCTGTTTGTTCTCTGGAGGACAAGAGACTCAAGTTAAACACAAAAAAATATATTAGTGTCACTTTTAATGCTGCTTTCTGTCAGGGCAGCACACTCATGTGCTGCATTTAAATATAAATTAAATAAAGTATTGCAACATGTAACACACACATTAATGTAACAGGAACATGTAACACACACATTAATGTAACAGGAACATGTAACACACACATTAATGCAGCAGGAACATGTAACACACACATTAATGTAACAGGAACATGTAACACACACATTAATGTAACAGGAACATGTAACACACACATTAATGCAGCAGGAACATGTAACACACATTAATGTAACAGGAACATGTAACACACACATTAATGTAACAGGAACATGTAACACACACATTAATGTAACAGGAACATGTAACACATACATTAATGTAACAGGAACATGTAACACACACATTAATGTAACAGGAACATGTAACACACACATTAATGTAGCAGGAACATGTAACACACACATTAATGTAACAGGAACATGTAACACACACATTAATGTAACAGGAACATGTAACACACACATTAATGTAACAGGAACATGTAACACACACATTAATGTAACAGCAACATGTCACACACATTAATGTAACAGCAACATGTAACACACACATTAATGCAGCAGGAACATGTAACACACATTAATGTAACAGGAACATGTAACACACATTAATGTAACAGCAACATGTAACACACATTAATGTAACAGGAACATGTAACACACACATTAATGTAACAGGAACATGTAACACACACATTAATGTAACAGCAACATGTAACACACATTAATGTAACAGGAACATGTAACACACACATTAATGTAACAGGAACATGTAACACACATTAATGCAACAGGAACATGTAACACACACATTAATGTAACAGGAACATGTAACACACACATTAATGCAACAGGAACATGTAACACACACATTAATGCAACAGGAACATGTAACACACATATTAATGCAACAGGAACATGTAACACACACATTAATGTAACAGGAACATGTAACACACATTAATGCAACAGGAACATGTAACACACACATTAATGCAACAGGAACATGTAACACACACATTAATGCAGCAGGAACATGTAACACACACATTAATGCAACAGGAACATGTAACACACACATTAATGCAACAGGAACATGTAACACACACATTAATGCAACAGGAACATGTAACACACATATTAATGTAACAGGAACATGTAACACACACATTAATGTAACAGGAACATGTAACATACACATTAATGCAACAGGAACATGTAACACACACATTAATGCAACAGGAACATGTAACATACACATTAATGTAACAGGAACATGTAACACACACATTAATGTAACATGAACATGTAACACACACATTAATGTAACAGGAACATGTAACACACATTAATGTAACAGGAACATGTAACACACACATTAATGTAACAGGAACATGTAACACACACATTAATGTAGCAGGAACATGTAACACACATTAATGTAACAGGAACATGTAACACACACATTAATGTAACAGGAACATGTAACACACATTAATGTAACATGAACATGTAACACACACATTAATGTAACAGGAACATGTAACACACATTAATGTAACAGGAACATGTAACACACACATTAATGTAACAGGAACATGTAACACACATTAATGTAACAGGAACATGTAACACACACATTAATGTAACAGCAACATGTAACACACACATTAATGTAACAGGAACATGTAACACACACATTAATGTAACAGGAACATGTAACACACACATTAATGTAGCAGGAACATGTAACACACACATTAATGTAACAGGAACATGTAACACACACATTAATGTAACAGGAACATGTAACACACACATTAATGTAACAGGAACATGTAACACACACATTAATGTAACAGGAACATGTAACACACACATTAATGCAGCAGGAACATGTAACACACACATTAATGCAACAGGAACATGTAACACACACATTAATGCAGCAGGAACATGTAACACACACATTAATGTAACAGGAACATGTAACACACACATTAATGTAACAGGAACATGTAACACACACATTAATGCAACAGGAACATGTAACACACACATTAATGTAACAGGAACATGTAACACACATTAATGCAACAGGAACATGTAACACACACATTAATGTAACAGGAACATGTAACACACACATTAATGCAGCAGGAACATGTAACACACACATTAATGCAACAGGAACATGTAACACACACATTAATGCAGCAGGAACATGTAACACACACATAAATGTAACAGGAACATGTAACACACACATTAATGTAACATGAACATGTAACACACACATTAATGTAACAGGAACATGTAACACACACATTAATGTAACAGGAACATGTAACACACACATTAATGTAACAGGAACATGTAACACACACATTAATGCAACAGGAACATGTAACACACACATTAATGTAACAGGAACATGTAACACACATTAATGTAACAGGAACATCAGATAAAATATAAAACATTTACTGCACAATCAGTACTTTTACTTTAAGTACTTTAACTACATGTTACTGATAATACTTACATACTTTTACTTAAGTACGGTTTTGAATATGAAAGTTAAATTCAGCAGTATTAGTACTTTCCTTAAGTAAAGTCTGCTGTATGAATACTTTAGATGTGCGCCCATAGGTGGATTGAGCTCCTGTTTGTTCTATAATGTATATTATAAATGCACAAACGTCTCAAAGTTCGAGTCAATTGTTCACAACAATAAGTGACGCTACAAAGACACAGATTGTGAGCTGCCAGAGCCGATGAAAGATGAAGACAAATGAGTTTGGTAACTGTTGTGAAGCAGACCAGCGAGTAAAAACAGACACTCCCTGAAAGATTTAAGACTTTGTGTTCTGATGTTACCAAAACACAAAGCGTGCCAAGATTGTGACACGATCACGATCGGACCAATCAGGATCCGGTGGAGATGGAGAAGATAGAGCGAGGAGAGTCACATGTTCAGTTAAAGTGTTGAGGCAGACTGCACATGTTGTTCAGGGGATGACCAAGAGGGGGCACCAGAACCCACATGCAACACACCTGATGAGAACACCTGTTAAAGAGTCACTGCAGCAATGTGCTGACAGTAACAAAGTACTTTTACTAAGTACAGACCAGATTGTACTTCTACTGCACTACATTTATTTGACATCTTACTTACTAATATTTACCTGCTAGTTCACTTGCTTCATTATACTGCTACTTATTTCTACCATGATTGTTTTATTATATATTTTATTTTAAGTGTGTTTGTCTCTTTTATTTAATGTCAGCCACTTATTTGATTTTGTCTTTCATCTGCTCTGTCCCTTTGATTTTGTAACGCTGTAAATCTCCCACTGTGGGACGTACTAACAAAGCAGTATAGTATATATAATATAAAGATATTAAAATGAGCTCCACCTTTACCACCTGCAAAACTGAATATCAAATATTACACCCACCCAAATACTGCTAATGCAGCCCAGCACTTTATTATACACATGTTGTGCATCATATCTTTTTATTATTCATTATCTTCATTATCCGGCTTGTTTCTATCTTATTATCTTGTTTTTATATTATTATCTTGTTTTTATCTTATTATCTTGTTTTTATCTTATTATCTTGTTTTTATCTTATCATCTTTTTTCTATCTTATTCTCTTGTTTTTATATTATTATCTTTTTTCTATCTTATTCTCTTGTTTTTCTATTATTATCTTGTTTTTATCTTATTATCTTGTTTCTATCTTATTATCTTGTTTCTATCTTATTATCTTGTTTTTATCTTATTATCTTGTTTCTATCTTATTATCTTGTTTTTATCTTATTATCTTTTTTCTATCTTATTCTCTTGTTTTTATATTATTATCTTGTTTTTATCTTATTCTCTTGTTTTTCTATTATTATCTTGTTTTCATCTTATTATCTTGTTTCTATCTTATTATCTTGTTTTTATCTTATTTCTATCTTATTATCTTGTTTTTATCTTATTATCTTGTTTCTATCGTATTATCTTGTTTTTATCTTATTATCTTGTTTCTATCTTATTATCTTGTTTATCCTCTCTGGGAACCATCGCCTTACCGCGGTGGAGAGGTTTGTGTGTCCCTATGAACCTGAGAGCTGTGTTGTCTGGAGCCTAGTGCTCCTGGTAGGGTCTCCCAAGGCAAATTGGTCTCAGGCGAAGGGCCAGACTAAGAAGGATTCAAAACGACTTCATGAAAAAAAGTGAAAGGAAAGGAGAGACCCTGCCCGGAGGAAGCCCGGGGCCCCCGTCTGGAGCCAGGCCCAGAGGGAGGGCCCGACAGCGAGCGCCTGGTGGCCGGGTTTGCCACGGAGCCCGGTCGTGCACAGCCCGAAGAAGCTACGTGGTGCCTCCCACCATCCATCCTGTGGGCCCACCACTCATGGGAAAAACCGCTAGGGTTGGGTGCGCTATCACACGGGTGGCAGTGATGGTCAGGGACCTCGATGGACCAGACCCGGGCAGCAGAGGCTGGCTCTGGGGACGTGGAACGTCACCTCTCTGTGGGGGAAGGAGCCGGAACTAGTGCGGGAGGTGGAGCGCTACCAGTTGGATCTGGTGGGGCTTACCTCTACGCACAGTCTTGGCTCTGGAACTGTACTCCTGGATAGGGGTTGGACTCTATTCTTCTCCGGAGTTGCCCAAGGTGTGAGGCGTCGGGCGGGTGTGGGGATACTCACTAGCACCCGGCTGAGCGCCGCTATGTTGGAGTTCACCCCGGTGGACGAGAGGGTCGCCTCCCTTCGCCTTCGGGTTATGGGGGGGAAACTCTGACTGTTGTTTGTGCCTATGCCCCAAACCACAGTTCGGAGTATTCGGCCTTCTTGGAGACCCTGAATGGAGCCCTGCAGGTGGGCTCCAGTAGGGGACTCCGTAGTCTTGCTGCGAGACTTCAACGCACACGTGGGAAATGATGGAAACACCTGGAGAGGCGTGATTGGGAGGAAGGGCCTCCCTGATCTAAACCCGAATGGTCGTTTGTTGTTGGAATTCTGTGCTAGTCATGGAATGGCCATAACAAACACCATGTTCGAACATAAGGATGCTCATAAGTGTACGTGGTACCAGAGCACCCTAGGCCAAAGGTCAATGATCGATTTTGTAATCGTATCATCTGATCTGAGGCCGCATGTTTTGGACACTCAGGTGAAAAGAGGGCGGAGCTGTCGACTGATCACCATCTGGTGGTGAGTTGGATCAAGGGGTGGGGGAAGACTCTGGACAGACCTGGTAAACCCAAACGGGTAGTGCGGGTGAACTGGGAACGTCTGGAGGAAGCCCCTGTCCTAGGGATCTTCAACTCACACCTCCGGCGGAGCTTTTCAGACATCCCTGTGGAGGTTGGGGGCATTGAACCTGAGTGGGCGATGTTCAAAACCTCTATTGCTGAAGCTGCAGTGATGAGCTGTGGTCTCAAGGTCTTAGGTGCCTCAAGGGGCGGTAACCCTCGAACACCGTGGTGGACCCCGGTGGTCAGGGAAGCCGTCCGACTGAAGGAGTCCTTCCGGGTTATGTTATCCGGGAGGACTCCGGAAACAGTTGCAGGGTACCGAACACTGTACACTGTTTTGTTAGAAGCAAAACAGTGGGTGTGGGAGAAGCTATGGAGAAGGACTTTCGGTCGGCACCAAGGTGCTTCTGGAAAACCATCCGGCACCTCAGGAGGGGGAAGCGAGGAACCATCCAAGCTGTGTACAGCAAGGGTGGGACCCTGCTGACTTTGACTGAGAAGGTTATCGGCCGGTGGAAGGAGCACTTTGAGGAACTCCTGAATCCGACTAACACGCCCTCTATGGTAGAGGCAGAGCTGGAATCTGATGGGGGATCATCGTCAATTTCCCTGATGGAAGTCACTGAGGTAGTCAAACAACTCCACAGTGGAAAAGCCGCAGGGGTTGATGAGATCCATCCAGAAATGCTGAAGGCTTTGGGTGTTGAGGGGCTGTCTTGACACGCCTCGTCAAAATTGCGGAGAAGTCTGGGACAGTGCCTAGGGGTTGGCAGACCGGGGTGGTGGTTCCCCTATTTAAAAAGGGGGACCAGAGAGTGTGTGCCAACTACAGGGGTATCACACTTCTCAGCCTCCCTGGTAAAGTCCACTCCAAGGTACTGGAAAGGAGGGTTCGGCCGGTAGTCGAACCTCTGATTGAAAAGGAACAATGCGGATTCTGTCCTGGTCGTAGAACAACGGACCAACTATTCACTCTCGCAAGGATCCTGGAGGGCTCATGGGAGTACGCCCATTCCGTCTACATGTGTTTTGTGGATCTGGAGAAGGCGTATGACCGGGTCCCCCGGGTGATACTGTGGGAGGTGCTGCGGGAGTATGGGGTGAGGGGGTCACTTCTGAGGGCCATCCAATCCCTGTATGCCCAAAGCGAGAGTTGTGTCCGGATACTCGGCAGTAAGTCGGACTCGTTTCCAGTGAATGTTGGCCTCCACCAGGGCTGCGCTGTATCACCAATCCTGTTTGTAATTTTCATTGACAGGATATCGAGGCGTAGTCGTGGAGGAGAGGGGTTGCAGTTTGGTGGCCTGAGGATCTCATCGCTGTTCTTTGCAGATGATGTGGTCCTTATGGCATCATCGGTCTGTGACCTGGTTGTGACCGGTTGGAATGAGGATCAGCACCTCAAAATCTGAGGCCATGGCTCTCAGCAGGAAACCGGTTGATCTTCCTTCCTACCCTCACCTATGGTCATGAAGGCTGGGTCATGACCGAAAGAACGAGATCACGGGTACAAGCGGCCGAAATGGGTTTTCTCAGACGGGTGGCTGGCGTCTCCCTTAGAGATAGGGTGAGAAGCTCAGCCATCCGTGAGAGACTCGGAGTAGAGCTGCCGCTCCTTTACGTTGAAAGGAGCCAGTTGAGGTGGTTCGGGCATCTAGTAAGGATGCCACCTGGCATCCGCCTCCGTAGGGAGGTGTTCCGGGCACGTCCAGCTGGGAGGAGACCCTGGGGAAGACCCAGGACTCGGTGGAGAGATTATATCTCCTCACTGGCCTGGGAACGCCTCAGGATCCCCCAGTCGGAGCTGGAGGATGTGGCCCGGAGAAGGGAAGATTGGGGTTCCTTACTGGAGCTGCTACCCCTGCGACCTTATCCCCGATAAGCGGTGGACGATGGATGGATCTTGTTTATATCACTACTCACCAAATGTAATGTTGTTTTATGCCTCAAATAACAATAAAGTGTTTTATTAAAGTGATTCATGTTATTATAATGCAATAATAAAGATTCTAAAAATGGGCCGTTCTGCATAACGAATACTTGTACTTTCAGAAATGTACAGTAAGTATATTCTGATGCTGAATAGTGTTGTACTTGTAACAGAGTATTTCTACACTGTGGTATTGCTACTTTTAATGTAAGTAAAATATCTGAGTACTTCTTCCACCTGTGGTTATGATTGTTACAGGTGTTACATGAGTGTTAAACATTATGTTTAATGTTTTACTGTTTAATGTGCACCTGCTGCTTGAGACGCTGCTGCTCTGTTTAGATGCAGCACGGTGTGACTGAACTCCTCCTGTATCACCTGCGCACACACACACACACACACACACACACACACACACACTCACACACACTCACACACACACACACACACACACACACACACACACACACACACACACACACACACACACACACATATTCAAATATTGTAAACAACTGAATACATAATATTGAAGTTTAATGAAGCGATCAGATTCATCACCTGAGGGTCCAGGTGTTTGCTGATGTGCTTCTCCAGGAAGGGACGCCTGAGGACAGAACTGACCGAGGGACGGTCCAGGGGGTTCACCTGAAAAACATAGTGTGTGCGTGTGTTTGTGTGTGTGTGTGTGGGGGGGGGGGGTTTTGACCAAATTAGTTTGCAAAAATGTTCCAGACAGACATACTTCATTAGACTCCAAATGACCTCAAACGCGCTCATAACCACCTCCCCAAGTAACCATAACACTTTTACTACCACTTCCCGTCGTTGGAGGGGCAGGACTTGGTTTCAAGTGTCTACGAGCCTTTCTTAAAAAGCTCCTGTAAACATTTTAAAGATGTGTTTCCCCTGGCAGCGTCTGTATGCTGCAAAATGTTTTACAATGGAAGCTTCCTCATGTGCAGCTCAGATATCCTGAGCAGCTGCTCAAACAGTTTCCTCACATTCACACTTTTCTCTTTAACTTGTTTACAGTTTGAACTCGGAGAACTTAGCAGGTGATTAAAGAAATTTCTTTAAGGAAAAATGTAAAGAAATCTGAAAATGTCTGAGAGGAGATGCTACACATGTAAAAACAGTTTCCTGCCTCTGTACTGTTTGTATTGGTGTTTTGTGTTGGATTCTTTTCATGGAGAAATTGCTCTTAATGCTTTCTGAAGGTTGATAAATACAAAGTTCCTCCTCAGGGTGCAAGTCCGAGTCATCCAGGGTTAACTCTGAGGTACTGCAGCTGTATAATAATTCAATAAAAATAGTCTTTAGAGTGTTTGACCTTGAAGAGTTGGATGACCAGCAGGCGAAGGTCGTAGGAGTAGCGGCTGGATACGGGGTTGTAGCGCCCCCTGCAGATTTTACTGACCAGCTGCCGCAGACCGCTGCCCTCAAACTGCAGGTGAACACAGGAACACAGAGAGTGGTGGAACAAGTACATCTGGGAAGCAGGGTGATGCTAACTTCTGGGCTGGCCTACAAAAATAAGCCATCCATGCAGCACTCACTTAGCACTAGTGTTAGAGTTAGCAGAGGCTCTGTGTGTGTGTGTGTGTGTGTGTGTGTGTATGTGCGTGCGTGCGTGCGTGCGTGCGTGCGTGTTTGTGCTGGGTGTGGTGCAGCTTACTGGATGCCTCAGGGTGCAGAGTTCATACAGAACGCAGCCCAGAGACCAGATATCCCTGCAGAGAGGACACACACACACACACACACACACACACACACACACACACACACACACACACACACACACACACCTTATGGTGAGGGATTTTAGATGCAATCTGACATCATTTTAACCGTAATAAACTTCCTGACTTGTTATATCACCCCAGATGTCCTCCGAGCTCATGTTTTGAACCTTGTCAGAATCAGGGAGTGTTTCTATCAAGTCACCACTATTAAAAAGGTTTTTTTTGCATCTTGTGTAACTTGACATCTTGCTTGTTGAGACAGGATTGTGGGGCAGGGCCCAACATTATCCCCTGTCCCCCTGAGCTAAAGTCATAAACACCAGAAACTAAACCATAATGTAATCAGAGCGCAGCTACCAGCAGAAAAGTCTAGTGAAAAGGTTTTCAGCTCAGGAGTCACACGACAGCTTTGGCATTTGCTTTTTTGGCAAGGAAGCAAGTATGTGTGTGTGTGTGTGTGTGTGTGTGTGTGTGTGTGTGTGTGTGTGTGCTCTTGAACATCTATCTTTGTGAGGTCCAACATTTAGACTTGAGAATGAGGACATTTTTGTCCCTTATTTAAAGGACCGTTGAGAGAGTTTAGAATTAGGTTTAGGTGAAAGTTAGGGTTGGTGGCTGAGGGAGGGATTATGTAAATAAGGGTCTCACAAAGCAATGTGTGTGTGTGTGTGTGTGTGTGTCTGTTTGTGTGTGTGTGTGTGTGTGGGAAAGAGGAAGTAACTTTGACCTTGGTTGTATCAAAACAAGAGTGCAGAGAACAACAATCTGTCTAAACTCACAGACAGAGAGACTCACACGCTTCTGTGTGTTTTCTGCAAGTCTGAGTTTCCTGTAAGTGTGTGTGTGTGTGTGTGTGTGTGTGTGTGTGTGTGTGTGTGTGTGTGTGTGTCGACACCCCTCTGACTGTGCTGCACTGGGACCAGATGATGACAGTGTGAGCCTTAATCTCAACCCCAGCGTGTTGAAGTCTATTCTGCGTTTTAACATTTTGGTTTCCAAAACTGAAAACACAAAAGCAAATGTTTGAGGAATAGATTCAACATTACAGGACTGCAATGAGGCAAATAAAATCTGAAAAAGTATTTGTTTGTATGAAATAATTATTAAACACATATTTAAGAAAAATGATAATAAAAAGAAATGGAACAAATACCTAACAATAATACGGTATTATAAGGTATAATATTTAAACAGATGAGATGTGTAAGAACTAAAATGAAAAAAAATCTGCTGGAAGTGTTGAAATCGTTAAACCTTAAAAACCGGCCATTTCAACCGACTTTTGATGAACAATGATTTATATACTTTATTTAGCACTTTGAACTGCAGCAACCTGTGTTAAAGGTGCAATACAAAAAGGTTTGACTGACTGATTGATTGACTGACTGATTGACTGATTGATTGACAAACTGATTAATTGGTTGATTGATTTACTGATTGATTGACTGATTGATTGGCTGATTGATTGATTGACTGATTGACTGACTGATTGGCTGATTGATTGATTGACCGACTGACTGATTGACTGACTGACTGATTGATTGACTGATTGGCTGATTGATTGATTGGCTGATTGATTGAATGACTGATTGACTGACTGACTGATTGACTGATTGATTGACTGACTGATTAGCTGATTGATTGATTGGCTGATTGATTGACTGGCTGGTTGACTAATTGACTGATTAATTAATTGGCAGATTGATTGATTGATTGGCTGATTGATGGACTGACTGATTTACTGATTGATTGACAAACTGATTGACAAACTGATTGACTGATTGATTGACTGACTGATTAATTGGTTGATTGATTGACTGATTGATTGACTAATTGGCTGATTGATTAATTGGTAGATTTATTGACTGGCTGATTGATTTACTGATTGATTGATTGACTGATTGATTGGCTGATTGATTGATTGGCTGATTGATTGACTGACTGATTGGCTGATTGATTGATTGGCTGATTGACTGACTGATTGATTGACTGATTGATTGACTGATTGATTGACTGATTGACTGATTGATTGGCTGATTGATTAATTGGTAGATTTATTGACTGGCTGATTGACTGACTGATTGATTGGCTGATTGATTGGCTGATTGATTGATTGGCTGATTCATTGACTGACTGATTGGATGACTGATTGACTGATTGATTGATTGACTGACTGATTGACTGATTGATTGGCTGATTGACTGATTGGCTGACTTATTGACTGACTGATTTAATTACTTACTGACTGATTGATTGATTGACTGATTGATTGGCTGATTGATTGATTGGCTGATTGACTGACTGATTTATTGGCTGATTGATTGATTGGCTGATTGATTGATTGGATGGTTGACTGACTGATTGACTGACTGATTTAATGACTTACTGACTGATTTACTGATTGATTGACTGACTGATTGATTGACTGATTGGCTGATTGATTGATTGGCTGATTGATTGACTGACTGATTGACTGGTTGATTGATTGGTTGACTGATTGATTTACTGACTGATTGACTGATTTATTGACTGATTGACTTATTGACCGACTGATTGGTTGATTGGCTGATTCATTAATTGGCTGACTGATTGATTGACTGATTGACTAACTGATTGATTGATTGACTGACTGATTTAATGACTTAATGATTGACTGACTGATTTACTGATTGATTGACTGATTGATTGGCTGATTGATTGACTGATTGATTGGCTGATTGGATGGTTGACTGACTGATTGACTGACTGATTTAATGACTTACTGACTGATTTACTGATTGATTGATTGACTGACTGATTGATTGGCTGATTGATTGATTGATTGGCTGATTGATTGACTGATTGGCTGATTGATTGGCTGATTGATTGGCTGATTGATTAATTGGCTGATTGATTGACTGACTGATTGGATGACTGATTGACTGATTGATTGATTGACTGACTGATTGACTGACTGATTGGCTGACTTATTGACTGACTGATTTAATTACTTACTGACTGATTGATTGATTGACTGATTGACTGATTGACTGATTGATTGGCTGATTGACTGACTGACTGATTTATTGGCTGATTGATTTATTGGCTGATTGATTGATTGGATGGTTGACTGACTGATTGACTGACTGATTTAATGACTTACTGACTGATTTACTGATTGATTAGCTGATTGACTGATTGATTGATTGGCTGACTGATTGATTGACTGATTGATTGGCTGACTGATTGATTGGCTGCTATCGTTCAGGCTGTATTGTGAGTCCTCATCCCAAAAGCCTTTTCTTTTGTAACCTTGAAGGTGAAAACTGGCTGTTAAGCAGCTAAACAGGATTATGTTAGAATGAAATAGTATAAAAGAAATGAATATACTTAGTCATGTTGTACTAACGATGTAAAACCTGCAATCAGACTTTAAGAAACATTAGTAAAACTTAGAGAAACATGTTGTTTGTTTTCTAAGATGTTTCTTGAGCTTTCTCTACATCTTTACCACCTCAAACATCAAACTGTAACGTGCGACTTGTAATAATATAATAATCAGTTTATAAACATTTAAATAATAAAAATGTATAACTCTATAATGTAACATATATACGAGTTGATTGATAACTATAACTCCTCCTGTGGACAGACATAAGTGGAGGCTGTTGTATAAACAGAAAGTTAATCATAATAAAAAAATAAAAATACATTTGTAATAATATGAAATATGTCTTCATAGGAGAGCTTATATTATATATTATTATATGTTATATCATTATTAAATGTTAAATGTAAGAGAAACATTGAGGAAAGCCACATTTATTATTGAAACATTTCAATTTCTGTTTATGAAATAAAGTAAAGTGTTCGCTATTAAACAAATGTATTAAGCAAAGTGACATCAGATCACAAACAGATGAGCAATCTGTCCTTATTTCTCTGTCTGACAAGCCACCGCAGCCTGTTGCAGGATAAAAACAAACGCTTGTAGGGATCCTCAATGTGTTTCATGTTGTGGGTGTTAACAGCAGAATACCGGCTGAACGTACGTTTTGTTGTTGTAGGGTCGACTCTCGCAGATCTCAGGGGAGAGGTAGTACGGAGTCCCAACACAAGTCTTGGCCAGCTCCATGGTGCTGAACAGCCACAGGTCACACAAACAGTCAGCGATCAGTATGTGAAGAAAGTATTTGCTTTTCTCTACGGTGTACACACTATATTCCTCAGTGAGCAGACTGTTGCACGACTGGCTGTCACGAGAAAGACAGCCGCTCGTACAAGATGCTATCTGATCCGTCTGTTATTGCAGCAAATAAACATGCCCTCAGGGAGAGATAGCTTTTAAACCCTTTCAACCAAAGAGTAATGTAAGTAGGCCTCCAAAATCAACTGTCTTCATTTCAGGCAGTGATTTGACTTGATGCAGAGGAGGTCACTCTGTCCATCCAACTACTGTCTTATATTCAACAGTTTTCCACTCATTAGTGTTCCTCCAAATTACTAAAGTCTTTGGAGAATGCAGGCATCGATCCCACTACCTCTCACATGCTAAGCGAGCACTCTACCATTTGAGCTAATTCCCCTTCAAATACATGTCTTGTAGCCGACTCGTTTCCTCCAATTCCCCTCTATGCCATGCTTTTCCAGACTTTCCAGCATACGTAAACACTGTGGAAGGTGACCTGGCTCGGGCGTTTACTGCACTTTCAGGAGACAGCAGACGAGGTGGCCGAGTGGTTAAGGCGATGGACTGCTAATCCATTGTGCTCTGCACGCGTGGGTTCGAATCCCATCCTCGTCGTAGACGGGTATCCTTTAGTATGCCAAGTCAACAGAAAAACTGGCTCTATAAGAACTAACATGAGGCTCCTCAGGTAAGGAGCAGTAAAAGGGCAGACCCACAGGAAGGCAATCAATGCAGCTGTGGCTGAAAAGAGTAAATACTGTCTGGGTTGCCTGTTGACCGTCAAGAAGTAACCATAAGACTTACACACAGGTCTGATCACCCAACGGAGGGCCTGACTGATTAAAGACCGAAGCATCCAGTCGCTGTGTCTGAATGGCAGCAACATTCCCAAGAACAACCTCACTTCAGTCATTGTATTGTGGAAACGTTAGGGATTGTTATATTTAATCAATTTCCACAACTGTTTATTATACCTCATCAATTAGGAAACACTAAAAATACACAGTGAGTCCTGCAGGTCGGGTTAGGGTTAGGGTTGTGTGTTTACATGTCCTGCTCCACAGTTTGTGGAATGATAATGACTTGTTTGGAGGTCTTCCATGTGTTACAGAGTGCTCGGTGATAAACAGCTGCACTGTGTGTGTGTGTGTGTGTGTGTGTGTGTGTGTGTGTGTGTGTGTGTGAAGATGACACTTACTTATTCAACATTCTAGCGATTCCAAAGTCCCCCAGCTTTGCTTTCATCCCTCCGCTGGTTAGGAAGATATTCTGCAGCAGAGGGAGAGCAGGAATGAAAGCATGTCTGTGTTTCCAGCAGAGAAACAGTGACTGTGCATGTATTGTGTGTGTGTGTGTGTGTGTGTGTGTGTGTGTGTGTGTGTGTGTGTGTGCGTGCGTGCGTGCGTGCGTGTGTGTGTGTAAACAGATATGATTGATGAAGGATAGTGATGGTTGTGAACAGAGACGCAGTCTGTGGTCAGTTATTCTGGGAGATGGCACACAGTGAGCTCTTTGTTCAGAACCAAGCTGAAGCTCTCTCACAATCCTCTGAACTCTGTAATAATAATACTCGTTAATTAGAAAGTTTGTGATGACGTTGTTTATAATGTCCCGGATCGACTACTGTAATGCTGTTCTCTCTGGCCTTCAAGCCAAACTGCTTAACCGACTTCAAATCATCCAAAACGCCGCTGCCCGGATCACGACCCGCACCAGATCCTCTGAACACATCACCCCCATCCTCCTGAACCTTCACTGGCTCCCTGTTCAATCCTGGATCAACTACAAAAACATCCTGCTCACCTACAAAGCCCTTCACAAACTTGCCCCCACCTACCTAAGTGACCTCCTTCAGGAGTACCCCCTCCCGCTCCCTCCGCTCATCCTCAGCTGGTCGACTGATAATCCCCACATCACGCCTCAGCACCACGGGGGCCTTCAGCTGCTCCCAGACTCTGGACCTCCGTCCCTCCACACATCCGACAGTCCGAAACTGTTACAACATTCAAGTCCCAACTCAAAACTCACCTGTTCAAAATCAAATCAAATCAAATTTATTTGTATAGCCCAATATCACAAATTATACATTTGTCTCAGTGTTTACAGACTGTACAGGTTACGACACCCTCTGTCCTTAGACCCTCTGTCCTTAGACCCTCTGTCCTTACACACTCTGTCCTTAGACCCTCTGTCCTTAGACCCTCTGTCCTTACACCCTCTGTCCTTAGACCCTCTGTCCTTAGACCTTCGCATCGCACAAGGAAAAACTTCCTAAAAGAAACCCCACAATTAAAGGGGGAAAAATAGAAGAAACCTCAGGGAGAGACTGAGGAGGGATCCCTCTCCCAGGACGGACAGACGTGCAATAGATGTCGTGTGTACAGGATAAACAACATAGTACAAATACAACATTTGACAGAAATGATGTTGTGTTGGAAAAAGAGAAAGTTTGGATGAATCCAGGAAAATGTCAGAAAGGCTTCCTGGTGTCCAGCAGGACCAGGGCAGCAGGCGCAGCCACGATTCCTGATCCTGACGTAAACTTTATCAGTGGCAACCTGCCACATGAGAGACAGACACTCCGGGGATGATGCCCCGGATGATGAGTTAGTAACATACATTTACATAAATACATACAGATAGAGAGGGAGAAGAAGAGAGGGAGGGGAGGAGAGAGGAAGAGAAGGAAGAGAGCAGGGAGGTGTCCCCCGGCAGTCTAAGACTATAGCAGCATAACTAGGGGCTGATCCAGGGCAAACCTGAGCCAGCCCTAACTATAAGCTTTATCAAAAAGGAAAGTCTTTAGCCTGCTCTTAAATGTGGAGAGTGTGTCTGCCTCCCGAACACAAACTGGAAGCTGGTTCCACTGGAGAGGAGCTTGATAGCTGAAGGCTCTGGCTCCCATTGTACTCTTAGAGACTCTAGGAACCACAAGTAACCCTGCAGTCTGGGAGCGTAATGCTCTAGTTGGTTTATAAGGTACTATGAGATCTTTAAGATATGCTGGAGCCTCACCATTAATTGATTTGTAAGTCAGGAGAAGGATTTTGAATTCTATTCTGTATTTTACCGGGAGCCAGTGCAGAGCAGCTAATACAGGAGTAATATGATCCCGTTTCCTTGTTCTTGTCAATACACGTGCCGCTGCATTTTGGATCAACTGAAGAGTCTTAAGCGACTTTTTGGGACAACCTGATAAAAATGAGTTGCAGTAATCCAGCCTTGAAGTAACAAATGCATGGACTAGTTTTTCTGCATCATTTTGAGACAGGATGTGTCTTATTTTTGCAATGTTACGTAGATGAAAGAAGGCAGTCCTTGAGATTTGTTTTATGTGGGAGTTAAACGACAGATCCTGATCAAAGATGACAGCAAGATTCCTTACAGTGGTGCTGGAGGCCAAGTTAATGCCATCCAGAGCTTCTGTAATTAGAAAATGCGTTTCGGAGGCGTTTAGGGCCAAGTATAATAACTTCAGTTTTGTCTGTGTTTAAAATCAAGAAGTTGCAGAACATCCAAGTTTTTATGTCCTTAAGGCATGCTTGAAGTTTAGCCAAGTGATTGGTTTCGTCTGGTTTAATTGATAGATATAATTGGGTATCATCTGCATAGCAATGAAAGTTTATAGAGTGGTTCCTTATAATATTGCCCAAAGGAAGCATATATAAGGTGAATAGAATCGGTCCAAGTACAGAACCCTGCGGAACTCCAAGACTGACTTTGGCTGTCATGGAGGATTTATCGTTAACACGTACAAATTGAGATCGCTCAGATAAATAGGACTTGAACCAGCTTAGTGCGGTTCCTTTTATGCCAACACAATGTTCCAGTCTCTGTAGTAGAAAGTCCTGATCAACAGTGTGGAAAGCAGCACTGAGGTCTAACAAGACAAGAACAGAGACAAGTCCTTTGTCTGATGCCAATAGAAGGTCATTGGTAACTTTCACCAGTGCCGTCTCTGTGCTATGATGAACTCTAAATCCAGATTGAAAAACCTCAAATAAATTATTATTATGTAAAAAGTCACACAACTGTTTTGCGACTGCTTTCTCGAGGATCTTAGCGAGAAAGGGAAGGTTAGATATCGGCCTATAGTTGGCTAAAACCTCTGGATCAAGACCAGGCTTTTTAAGAAGTGGTTTTATTACAGCTACTTTAAAGGATTGTGGTACGTAGCCAAATAATAGAGACAGGTTGATCATATTTAATAACGAAGTGTTAATTAAGGGTAAAACTTCTTTAAACAGTTTAGTTGAATCGGGTCTAAAAGACAGGTTGATGCTTTAGACGATGAGATTGTTGAAGTTAGTTGGTTAAGGTTGATAGGAGTAAAACAGTCTAGATATATTTCAGGAGTTACAGATGTTTTTAAGGTTCCGGAGGTTGAAGTTAAGTTGTTACTGATTGAGGTCAGGAGGAGATTAATTTTGTCTCTAATAATTATAATGTTATGGTTAAAGAAGCTCATGAAGTCGTCACTACTGAGAGATATAGGAACATGAAGGCTCTGTAGAGCTGTGGCTCTCTGTCAGCCTCAGTGCTGAACAGAAACCTGGGGTTGTTCTTATGTTCTTCTATTAAGGAAGAGTAATAAGCTGCTCTGGCATTACGGAGAGCCTTCTTATACGTTTTAAGATGATCTAACCAGACTAAACGAGATTCTTCCAGTTTAGTGGAACGCCATTTACTTTCAAGATTTCTCGACTTTTGTTTTAGTTTGCGGATTTGTAAATTAAGCCATGGAGCTTTCTTTTTCTGTTTTATGATCTTCTTCTTTAGAGGAGCGACAGAGTCGAGTGTTATTCGCAGTGAGGCTGAAACTGGCCTACTCTCTGTAGTCTCCATCATCCTGTATCCCCCCCCCTCTTCTCTTTATTGCTTTCTTCCTGTGTCTCCACCAGATCTCTGGTGTTGTTAGTTTGCTCTCCAACGTCCTGCTGTTTTTATCTCTTGTATTTTGTACGGTGTCCTTGGGTGTCTTGAAAGGCGCCTCCAAATAAAATGTATAATTATTATTATTATTATTGTACAAGTTGTACTAGGAATACATGTCTGTTGGTGACAGGTTCATCTGGGCCTGAAAGCTTCCGACAGCAGCTGTGATCCGGTCGGATCATCTAGAAACGTTTTTTAAACGTTCTTTTTGTAAATGTCTTGAACTGATGAAGATTAACTGCTCATGAGATGTGATCATTTGCATAAAGTTTCATTCATACAATGTTAATCCGAAGGATTTTAAGAACTTCTTTCTGATATCAACACGCGTTTTAATTATATATATTAATTGTTCAGTCTATTATAATTTATATTGTTTTAATTTGTGTATTGTATAGTTAATATTTCCCTCTGTATTGCAGTAGAAGTATACAAATGAAATGAAAACTGAGGTACAGTACAAGTACCTCAAACTGATAATAAACTGTGTGTGGATCTGTTTATAATAATTACATGAATGAATAAATAAAGAGATGAAAATGAAAGTTTAATTGTGTTAATCACAAACATCTTTGATTATTTACCTTCAGTCAGGAAACCTTTGATAAATAAAGTGTTTGATATTCAAAAACTCTTGTTCCAGCTTCAAATTGAGGTGCAAACATACGCAAAGTAAGAATTATTGTTATTATGATATTATAAACACTATTATAGAATAAACTGTACAGTATATATGAATTGTATGCAAAATTGTCGGAGGAATGTGCACAGGAGGAAGAGTTTGTAGCGTACGGGGATGTGTGTGTGTGTGTGTGTGTGTGTGTGTGTGTGTGTGTGTGTGTGTGTGTGTGTGTGTGTGTGTGTGTGTGCAGCAGTTACCTGAGCTTTGATGTCTCTGTGGAGGATCTTCCTGTCGTGGATATGTTTGAGGCCGAGGCAGATCTGAAGGAACCAGTCGACCACCTGCTGCTCAGTGAAGAAGACTCCTCTCTGCATGTTGATCTTCTTCATCAGATCTCCTCCGTCACAGTACTCCATCACTATATACAGGCTGCCCCTCTCTACACACACGGATTACATGTAATCAGATTACTAAAAGATAAGTAACTACAATCAGACCACAATTAGCAAATATATTATCGTTACATTTCTGATTACGTCTTTAAAATGTGGCAATTTAAAATGATGAACTTGTTTTCATGATAATCGATCATATTCTCATTTATATCAAAGAAATTTTCTCCTCAGACAGTTTTGTTAATGGTGTCTTTACTATATAAAGATATATATATATATATATATATATATATATATATATATATATTTCTCTTTTAATGATGTAGTATGGATAATGGAGTTTTCTATTTCCTTTTTATTGACATTACAAATGTAAGACACACACTGTAAATGCTGAATATGCAAAATTATTTGATTATTATTATTATTATATCGAACACGCTGGATTATGTTCGAGGTTCTGGCTCTTTTTACTGATTGTGCACCTGCAACATGGAATCATTTATAAAATGAACATTCAAATGTTTAATGTCCTATTTCCCTTTAAGTTGTTCTTTGCTTTTTATTAGATATTATATATATATATATATATTGAGCACAAAGACATGATCACATGTTCAGAACACAGTCACACTCACCTTGAAAGGACCTGATGAAGGTGACGATGTTCGGGTGTTTCATCTTCGACAGCAGCGTCACTTCTTTCTTGGACGCTTCCTTTTCCCTCTCGGACATCTGAGCAGCAAACACACTTTTAATCCACCGAGCCAACGCTTTAACTGCCTGCGTGTGTAAATCAACCTAAATCTATTTTTGGATTGGTTTGATGTGTATGAAACTTTCCTTAAAACTAAAGTTTAGTGACTTTGCAGAAATCACTGAAGGAGAACTAAACACTTGTGGACATGTCTTTATACAGTGTTATTTTCTAACATTAAATTATAAAAACAGTTTTATTCATTAAGGTGCAGTTTGTCACCTGAGCGGCAGGTTGTTGGTGACGTACCTTTCTGAGGTTGATCTGTTTGACCACACACTCTCTGTCTCCTCCTCCCCCCCTCTCTCGAACCAGGAAGGCTTTACCAAACGCACCCTCGCCAATCTGACGGACGACCTCATAGTTGTTCATAACACCTGGAAGACATTAAACATTAAAGTCTCTACGCAAAGAAATGTGAGGAGAGAAAGTTTTTGAACTGCTGTATGAATAAGATAATAAACAGAACGATAAAACAATGTGACGGCAGCAGATTCCCAACACAAGTATGGTTGTGCATAATATAACTTATATATATGATAACACTATATTACTACTAGGCTATATTGTTATTATTGTGCAGTATTATTATTGACCTACATTTCTATGAAGTATATTTCCTTGTACTGTATTATTACAGTAATAAAAATGTATTTCATATACCACATGTATTATGTAGGCTGACAACATTATTTAGACTAAACTATATTTCCCTCTGAAGAGTGGATTAGAAGTATAAAGTCACAGAAAATGGAAATACTCACGTAAACTACAAGTACCGTTAACTCAAATGTGATCAGTACTTGAGTAAATGTACTTAATTACTTTCCACCACAGTTAATAAATAACACTAACTTAATATCTATCTATCTATCTATCTATCTATCTAATCTATCTATCTATCTATCTATCTATCTATCTATCTATCTATCTATCTATCTATCTATCTATCTATCTATCTATCTAACTAAATAACTAACTATCTATCTATCTATCTAACTAAATAACTAACTATCTATCTATCTATCTATCTATCTATCTATCTATCTATCTATCTATCTATCTATCTATCTATCTATCTAACTAAATAACTAACTATCTATCTATCTATCTATCTAACTAAATAACTAACTAACTATCTATCTATCTATCATCTATCTAACTATCTATCTATCTATCTATCTATCTATCTATCTAACTATCTATCTATCTATCTAACTATCTATCTATCTATCTAACTAAATAACTAACTATCTATCTATCTATCTATCATCTATCTAACTATCTATCTATCTATCTATCTATCTATCTATCTATCTATCTATCTATCTAACTAAATAACTAACTACTATCTATCTATCTATCTACTAAATAACTATCTATCTATCTATCTAACTAAATAACTAACTATCTATCTATCTATCTATCTAACTAAATAACTAACTATCTATCTATCTATCTATCTAACTAATAACTATCTATCTATATATCTATCTAACTAAATAACTAACTAAATAACTATCTATCGATCATCTATCTATCTATCTATCTATCTATCTATCTATCTATCTATCTATCTATCTATCTATCTAACTAAATAACTAACTATCTATCTATCTATCTATCTATCTATCTATCTATCTATCTATCTATCTAACTAAATAACTAACTATCTATCTATCTATCTATCTAACTAAATAACTATCTATCTATCTATCTAACTAAATAACTAACTAACTATCTATCTATCTATCATCTATCTAACTATCTATCTATCTATCTATCTATCTATCTATCTAACTATCTATCTATCTATCTAACTATCTATCTATCTATCTAACTAAATAACTAACTATCTATCTATCTATCTATCTATCTATCTATCTATCTATCTATCTATCTATCTAACTAAATAACTAACTATCTATCTATCTATCTATCTAACTAAATAACTATCTATCTATCTATCTAACTAAATAACTAACTAACTATCTATCTATCTATCATCTATCTAACTATCTATCTATCTATCTATCTATCTATCTAACTATCTATCTATCTATCTAACTATCTATCTATCTATCTAACTAAATAACTAACTATCTATCTATCTATCATCTATCTAACTATCTATCTATCTAACTATCTATCTATCTATCTATCTATCTATCTATCTATATATCTATCTAACTAAATAACTAACTAAATAACTATCTATCGATCATCTATCTATCTATCTATCTATCTATCTATCTATCTATCTATCTATCTATCTATCTATCTATCTATCTATCTATCTATCTATCATCTATCTATCTATCTATCTATCTAACTAAATAACTAACTATCTATCTATCTATCTAACTAAATAACTAACTAACTATCTATCTATCATCTATCTAACTATCTATCTATCTAACTATCTATCTATCTATCTATCTATCTATCTATATATCTATCTAACTAAATAACTAACTAAATAACTATCTATCTATCTATCGATCATCTATCTATCTATCTAACTAAATAACTAACTAAATAACTATCTATCTATCATCTATCTATCTATCTATCTATCTATCTATCTATCTATCTATCTATCTATCTATCTATCTATCTATCTATCTATCTATCTATCTATCATCTATCTATCTATCTATCTATCTAACTATCTATCTATCTATCTAACTATCTATCTATCTATCTAACTAAATAACTAACTAACTATCTATCTATCATCTATCTAACTATCTATCTATCTATCTATCTATCTATCTATCTATCTATCTATCTATCTATATATCTATCTATCTATCTAACTAAATAACTACTAATAACTATCTATCTAATCTATCTATCTATCTATCTATCTATCTATCTATCTATCTATCTATCTATCTATCTATCTATCATCTATCTATCTATCATCTATCTATCTATCTATCTATCTATCATCTATCTATCTATCTATCTAACTATCTATCTATCTATCTAACTATCTATCTATCTATCTAACTAAATAACTAACTAACTATCTATCTATCATCTATCTAACTATCTATCTATCTATCTATCTATCTATCTATCTATCTATATATCTATCTAACTAAATAACTAACTAAATAACTATCTATCTATCTATCGATCATCTATCTATCTATCTATCTATCTATCTATCTATCTATCTATCTATCTATCTATCTATCTATCTATCTATCTATCTATCTATCTATCTATCTATCTATCATCTATCTATCTATCTATCTATCTAACTATCTATCTATCTAACTATCTATCTATCTATCTAACTAAATAACTAACTAAATAACTATCTATCTATCATCTATCTATCTATCTATCTATCCATCCATCCATCCATCCATCCATCCATCTATCTATCTATCTATCTATCTATCTATCTATCTATCTAACTAAATAACTAACTACTAACTATCTATCTGTCTGTCTGTCTGTCTGTCTGTCTGTCTGTCTGTCTGTCTATCTATCTATCTAACTAACTAACTAACTAACTATCTATCTATCTATCTATCTATCAATCTATCTAACTAACTAACTAACTACTAACTAACTACTATCTATCTATCTATCTATCTATCTATCTATCTATCTATCCATCTAACTAAATAACTAACTATCTGTCTATCTAACTATCTAACTATCTAACTAACTAACTAACTATCTATCTATCTATCTATCTATCTAAATAACTAACTAAATAACTAACTAAATACTATCTATCTATCATCTATCTATCTATCTATCTATCTATCTATCTATCTATCTATCTATCTATCTATCTATCTATCTATCTAACTAACTAACTAACTAGCTATCTATCTGTCTGTCTGTCTGTCTGTCTGTCTGTCTGTCTATCTATCTATCTATCTATCTAACTAACTAACTAACTAACTAACTATCTATCTATCTATCTATCTATCATCTATCTAACTAACTAACT
>NW_021166926.1:122561-127561 GCF_900634415.1 Cottoperca gobio | reverse complement strand
TGTCTGTCTGTCTTCTATCTATCTATCTAACTAACTAACTAACTAACTATCTATCTATCTATCTATCTATCTATCTATCTAACTAACTACTACTAACTAACTATCTATCTATCTATCCTAACTAACTATCTAAATATCTATCTAACTAACTAATTATCTATCTATCTAAATATCTATCTAACTAACTAATTATTTATCTATTTATCTATCTATCTATCTATCTATCTATCTATCTATCTATCTATCTATCTATCTATCTAACTAACTAACTATCTATCTAACTAAATAACTAACTAACTAACTATCTATCTATCTATCTATCTATCTATCTATCTAAATAACTAACTAAATAACTAACTAAATAACTATCTATCTATCATCTATCTATCTATCTATCTATCTATCTAACTAACTAACTAACTAGCTATCTATCTGTCTGTCTGTCTGTCTGTCTGTCTGTCTGTCTGTCTGTCTATCTATCTATCTATCTATCTAACTAACTAACTAACTAACTAACTATCTATCTATCTATCTATCTATCAATCTATCTAACTAACTAACTAACTCTAACTAATCTATCTATCTATCTATCTATCTATCTATCTATCTATCTATCTATCTATCTAACTAAATAACTAACTATCTGTCTATCTATCTATCTATCTATCTATCTAACTAACTAACTAACTATCTATCTATCTATCTATCTATCTAAATAACTAACTAAATAACTAACTAAATAACTATCTATCTATCATCTATCTATCTATCTATCTATCTATCTATCTATCTATCTATCCATCCATCCATCCATCTATCTATCTATCTATCTATCTATCTATCTATCTATCTATCTATCTATCTATCTATCGTCTATCTATCTATCTATCTATCTATAAACTACTAATCTATCTATCTAATAATATCTACAACTATCTATCTATCTGTCTGTCTGTCTGTCTGTCTGTCTGTCTGTCTGTCTGTCTGTCTGTCTGTCTATCTATCTATCTAACTAACTAACTAACTAACTATCTATCTATCTATCTATCTATCTATCTATCTATCTATCTATCTATCTATCTATCTATAGATCTATCAATCTATCTAACTAACTAACTAACTAACTATCTATCTATCTATCTATCGATCTATCAATCAATCAATCAATCTATCTAACTATCTATCTATCTATCTAGCTATCTATCTATCTAACTAAATAACTAACTAAATAACTATCTATCTATCATCTATCTATCTATCTATCTATCTATCTATCTATCTATCTATCTATCTATCTAACTAACTACTACTAGCTAGTCTATCTGTCTGTCTGTCTGTCTGTCTGTCTGTCTGTCTGTCTGTCATCTATCTATCTATCTATCTAACTAACTAAATAACGAACTAACTATCTATCTACTATCTATCTATCAATCTATCTAACTACTAACTAACTAACTAACTATCTATCTATCTTATCTAATCTATCTATCTAACTAAATAACTAACTATCTGTCTATCTAACTATCTAACTACTAACTAACTACTATCTATCTATCTATCTATCTATCTATCGATCTATTCTATCTATCTAACTAAATAACTAACTAATCTATCTATCTAACTAACTAGACTAAACTAACTAACTATCCTACTATCTAGCTATCTATCGATCTAGCTATCTATCTAACGAAATAACTAATATCTGTCCTATCTAACTAGCTAACGATCTAACTAACTAACTAACTAATCTATCTTATCTAGCGAGCTATCTATCTAGCTATCTAGCTATCTATCTATTCAATCGAAATAACTAACTAAATACTAAAACTAAATAACTAGCTATCTATCATCTACATCTATCTATCTATCTATCTATCGAGCTATCTATTCTATCTCATCTATCTATCTATCTTATCTATTCTATCTATCTATCTCATCTAATCACTACTACTAACTAGCGATATATAATTCTAAGCTCACATAACTAACTATCTATCTATCTATCTAATCTAATCTAATCTATCTAGCAGATCAATCATATCTAATACTAACTACTATCTACTATCTATCTATCAATTCTATCTATCTAACTACTATCTATCTATCTATCTATCTATCTATCTATCTATCTATCTATATATCTATCTATCTAACTAAATAACTAACTATCTGTCTATCTAACTATCTAACTATCTAACTAAATATCGAACTATCTATCTATCTATCTATCTATCTATCTATCTATCTATCTATCTATCTATCTATCTATCTATCTATCTATCTATCTAACTAAATAACTAACTATCTGTCTATCTAACTATCTAACTATCTAACTAAATACTAACTATCTATCTATCTATCTATCTATCTATCTATCTATCTATCTATCTAACCTAACTAACTATCTAGCTACTATCTATCTAGCTATCTATCTATCTACAAACTACTATCTATCTATCTAACTAAATAACTAACTATCTATCTATCTACTAACTGAAATAACTAACTAACTAACTACTATCTATCTATCTATCTATCTATCTATGTATCTATCTATCTATCTATCTATCTATCTATCTATCTATCTATCTATCTAACGATCTATCTAACTAACTAACTAACTAGATATATATCTACTATCTATCTATATATCGATCTAACTAACTATCTATCTATCTATCTAACTAACTACTAACTAACTAACTATCTATCTATCTAACTAAATAACTAACTATCTATCTATCTAACTATCTATCTATCTAACGAACTAACTATCTATCTATCTATCTATCTATCTATCTATCTATCTAACTAACTAAATTAACTAACTAACTATCTATCGATCTACCTATCTAACTAACTAACTAACTAACTAACTAACTAACTATCTATCTATCTATCTATCTATCTATCTATCTATCTATCTATCTATCTATCGAACTAATAACTAACTAACTATCTATCGATCTACCTATCTAACTAAATAACTAACTGACTATCTATCTATCTATCTATCTATCTATCTATCTATCTAACTAAATAACTAACTGACTATCTATCTAACTATCTAACTAACTAACTAACTATCTACTATAAACAACTATCTAAATATCTATCTAACTAACTAAATTATCTATCTATCTAAATATCTATCTAACTAACTAATTATCTATCTATCTATCTATCTATCTATCTATCTATCTATCTATCTATCTATCTATCTATCTATCTATCTATCTATCTAACGAAATAACTAACTAACTATCTATCTATCTATCTAACTAAATAACTAACTATCTATCTATCTATCTATCTATCTATCTATCTAACTATCTAACTAACTAACTATCTATCTATCTAACTAACTAACTAACTAACTAACTAACTAACTAACTATCTATCTATCTATCTATCTAACTAACTAACTAACTAACTAACTAACTATCTATCTATCTATCTAACTAAATAACTAACTATCTATATATCTAACTATCTATCTATCTAACTAACTAACTAACTAACTAACTAACTATCTATCTATCTATCTAACTAACTATCTATCGATCTACCTATCTAACTAACTAACTAACTAACTATCTATCTATCTATCTATCGAACTAAATAACTAACTAACTATCTATCGATCTACCTATCTAACTAAATAACTAACTGACTATCTATCTATCTATCTATCTATCTAACTAAATACCTAACTGACTATCTATCTAACTAACTATCTAACTAACTAAATATCTAAATATATAACTAACTATCTAAATATCTATCTAACTAACTAATTATTTATCTATCTATCTAACGAAATAACTAACTAACTATCTATCTATCTAACTAAATAACTAACTATATATCTATCTATCTATCTAACTAACTAACTAACTATCTATCTATCTATCTATCTATCTAACTAAATAACTAACTAACTAACTATCTATCTATCTATCTATCTAACTAAATAACTAACTAACTAACTATCTATCTATCACACTAAATAACTAACTAACTATCTATCTATCTATCTATCTATCTATCTATCTATCTATCTATCTATCTATCGAACTAAATAACTAACTAACTATCTATCGATCTACCTATCTAACTAAATAACTAACTGACTATCTATCTATCTATCTATCTATCTATCTATCTATCTAACTAAATACCTAACTGACTATCTATCTAACTATGTAACTAACTAACTAAATATCTAAATATATAACTAACTATCTAAATATCTATATAACTAACTAATTATCTATCTATCTAAATATCTATCTAACTAACTAATTATCTATCTATTTATCTATCTATCTATCTATCTATCTATCTATCTATCTATCTATCTATCTAACTATCTATCTATCTAACTAAATAACTAACTAACTAACTATCTATCTATCTAACTAAATAACTAACTAACTAACTATCTATCTATCTAACTAAATAACTAACTAACTATCTATCTATCTATCTATCTATCTATCTATCTATCTATCTATCTAACTATCTAACTATCTAACTAACTATCTATCTATCTAACTATCTAACTATCTATCTAACTAAATAACTAACTAACTAACTAACTATCTATCTATCTATCTATTTATCTATCTAACTATCTAAATATATAACTATCTATCTAAATATATAACTAACTATCTATCTAAATATATAACTATCTAAATATATAACTAACTATCTAAATATATAACTATCTAACTATCTAAATACATAACTATCTAAATATATAACTATCTAACTATCTAAATACATAACTATCTAAATATATAACTATCTAACTATCTAAATATATAACTATCTAAATATATATCTAACTATCTAAATATATAACTATCTAAATATATAACTATCTAAATATATAACTATCTAACTATCTAAATATATAACTATCTAACTATCTAAATACATAACTATCTAAATATATAACTATCTAACTATCTAAATACATAACTAACTAAATA
>NW_021166926.1:102561-112561 GCF_900634415.1 Cottoperca gobio | reverse complement strand
ACAGAGACACAAAATGACTTCAAAGAGACACAAAATGACTACAAAGAGACACAAAATGACTACAAAGAGACACAAAATGACTACAAAGAGACACAAAATGACTACAAAGACACAAAATGACTAGAGACACAAAATGACTAAAGAGACACAAAATGACTAAAGAGACACAAAATGACTAAAGAGACACAAAATGACTAAAGAGACACAAAATGACTAAAGAGACACAAAATGACTAGAGACACAACGTGATGAACTGGCATCTTAAACACTGAAATGAAAACAGCACCAGTGTTTGTTTTTTCTGTTTTGTTTATTGTGTTGGTTTGTTCATGTCTTCAGAGAGATTATATACACAAATTAGTACAACAGGAAGAGTTATCCAAAAAAAATTACACATTCAAAAAAAGACAGAACCCTTTGAGAGAAAGATTTTAACATAAGTTTGTCTAAACTGCGGTGACTTTTCTTATTTCTGGTATTTATTTTTAAAGCTAAACAAGAGGAGCACACTCTTATTTTAAGATCGTCTTCCAGTTAAGAACAACAGGTGCAGTGTATTAACGGCTACAGCAGACAAAATACAAAAAACTAACTCCCTGCTCCAACACCCGGGTGGTACAAAAGTCGCCCGTATCTTGAATCTTTACGTTTGGACTGAAAGAACACTACATTTACCCCGTCTATTGAAATACACGCTCATGCTATAATTGCAGTTATTTTGATTAAAATAATTTACTATCTCAGCCGACATTAACTAGTTATTGTATGAAAAGAAGATCCCGTACAGAAAAGTGGAAAAATACAACGACTTCACCTTTTTTTCTTTTTCTTTTCTCATCACAATCAATGAATATTTACCAAACAGCTTCACATTGCACTCCTCTCACTCAAACTACCTGAAGTAAAGGACAGAAAATAAAAAGACAGGTGAGGATTAAAAACACATCTCACTGCACGCCGGCGGCGACGTCTCTTAAGACTCGCAGATCAGAGTCTCCACCACATACTGGCTCTCGAAGTGACGGATCTTGTGGCAGTTCAGAGCTTCACGCTTCTGCATACCTGGAAGACGAGCAGAGATCAAACGTTAGGGGTCAAGGTGTGTTCACGAAACAACGTGCAAAGAGATGTGTGCGTGTTTAAAATGCAAAACCAGAAGCACAATCTAATATGTGAAGAACGGACTTCAAATTAAAAGCGACCTTCTTTTGGCAATTTCACATCCAAGTAACACAACAAACAATAAACTGAGCGATGAGTGAGGGTGAACGTTTGTATCTGGTGTCTGAGAGGACAGCTTCAGGTCCCCGTCAGTAAAGTCTGACAGCGTGTAGCAAACGCTTCAACTAATATGGAGTTCTAAACTTCACATGTGAACGTGATGTTAATAAAGAAGGCGTCCTGTGCCCACCCAGAATCCTGTCTCTGCGCTGCAGCTTGTAGGTGTCTTTGCCGCGGCAGAGGTTGTAGATGAAGTAGCCGAGCTGGTCCACGTGCTCCAGCCGCTCCGTCACGATCATCTCCTCGTGCAGCAGGTAAGACTGAGGCAGGTAGGTGCCGGCCTGGGCAGGGGGGGGCACAAATAATAAGAATTAATACTTAATATATTCTAGAATATATTCTTGCACATTTCTGCCAAGCTCCTTTATTTTAGACAGTTAACACACACACACACACACACACACACACACACACACACACACACACACACACACACACACACACACACACACACACACACACACACACACAGCTTGTATGTGAAACTTGACAACAAACTGGATTCTGATTTTTACTTTGTTTTTTATTGTTTTTAATTCTTATAAAAATAAAATTTGAAGTCTTTATATTATTCATTTTAATAATTTAATTTAAAAAAGTGTTTTCTGCAACAGTCCAGATCTCCCTTGCCGGTCAATAAAGACTGAAGTGAACCATCAGTGTTATTAAGCCTCCGTATTTTAGTTTCTTAATGCTACACACTCAGGTGTATGGTTAGCCTAGCTTAGCATAAAGACTGGAAACAGGGGGAAATATTATTATTATTGAATGTGACGTCTGGGTTTAAGGTGAAACCTTCGTCCGCCAGGTAAAGAGAAGATGTCGTGCACCTTGACGTTGACGAGCAGCTCCAGGAAGTCTCTGGGCGGCATGACGATGGAGGTGTTGAGCGGGATGACGTAGCACTTGTTCAGACTCAGATCCAGGTAGGCGGTCAACCTCTGAGAGCCGAGAGAAACAGAGTTTACAGAGCAGAACTTCTCTTATTTAAAATGCACCTCGTCTTTGAGCCAGGCCTTAATTAGGGTCAGGGTTATATTAGAGACTTATTTACTCCAACAATCATTTCCATGATCTGCCGATTGTTATAAACGAGTCCACTTTCACAGCCTCGTCTTCTCACTCTGTTGTAACTCAAACCTTCAAACTTGTAGATTCATGGAAACATTGAGGTCCTGTCAACATGATAACATTGTGTCAATCAAATGTCACTATCCGTTATTGTTCTGTTCGCAGGTCTCGTCCGCTCTACACTGGGATTATGAGTGTAAGAGACAAAACACACAAACATGCAGGTCAACTTCCTGTTTTACAAAAACATCATTTCAGGTGAAAGTGGTTTAAACAGGAAGTGGGTCCGGCTCACCCGCTGGAAGTCGTGGACGATGTCAGCTGGGTCTCCGTCGTCGAACTCGGGCACGGGGACGCTGATGAGCTCCACCTGCTCCCGCTCCAGAATGCGGATCCTCTCCTCCAGCTGCCGCAGGGGGAACTGGTTGGGCAGCTCCACCGCCACCTGCCAACCAGATCAGCCAGTTAAACACTCAGACGGTTATTCGGTGAATGATCTGTTTACTCAGCTTTCAATGACGAGTCTGAACTCATGCAAGAGTTTTAAACGTGCCTACATTTAGTAATTACCTCGGGAGGAGTCGTAGTTATTAAGTTACTGTGTTCAACACGGGGAGGCTTTTATTGTGAAGTACTCACAGGAAACACAATGTAGTCAGCGCCTTCGATGTGAAATTAAAAAGTGTGGGATATTATTTCTAACTAAAGATATCTAGGATCTATATGGTGTTGTTCTCTCAGCAGCTGTGGAGGTAAACTACAGATACAGCGTTCATTATTATTGTGAGAACTTTCTTTTATTGTGTTGCCTGATGTTTTGCATTTTCCCTTCGAGATTTACTTCAAACTAAATGAACGCTGCAAACAGCTGCTGAGCGTCTTTTTTAGAAATCCAATGTACTTTTGTCAAGAAACAAAAAGAAACTAAATCTGTTCAGCAAACAGTTTGAAGATGTTCGACAGAAACGTGAAGTGTGCGTGTGTACACACAGAAACACTCATCATACCTCGTCTTCCTCACGGATCATGAAGTCTTCCTCACGGTAGTTCACCCCGCACACAAACACCTGGTCCTCCTGCAGCGGCGACACAAGACACGAGGAGTTATGAGGCAGACAAAGTGTAAACGTTAGAAGCAGCGTTGTGCAGTGGATCGGAGTTCTGCTTCTCGTGCAGTTAGAGACGCGGTCGGACGTAAAGTTATGGTCACATCGTGCAGACTGTGTCGGTGACTAACCTCCCTGAAGCCAGAAGGTTGTGATTATAATCCACACTGAAGGTGGAGTCGCTCACAGGTCAACCTGCTCCAACCTGTCCACTTTGTCTTTTCACTTTTACTGCTGCGAGTTTGGATTTACATGTTTGTGACGTTGTGCTCGACTTTAACTCCAATGTTCACTTTAAAAGATGCTTTTTATTTTGGCCTGCATGTTTTATCTGACTAATCTTTATTCTACACATGGTTTGGGTGGTGGCTGTTTGTTGTACGCTGCTCCACCCTCAGGGCCTCTGGCACGACTATAAGAAAATATTAAAGCTGATGTTGTTTCGGGGGGGCGTGTCCCTTCACTTCTGTCATGTGACACATTAATATATCACTGATGTGAAACATTTATCCTCCTTCGTTTATGTCCGTTTCAAGTGTTTCAGGCGGGAAGAAATTCTTTGTAACACAGATCAACACAGCGAGGACTCTGTTTACCGATTGGCTGCGGGAACTATTTCCAACTTTTAGTTTGGCCGCACTTCTTCACTTCTCTTCACTTCACTTCACATTACAGTTTATTTAGCTGACGCTTTTGTCCAAAGCAACGTACAAAAAGTGCAAACAATCATGGAGATACAACTCCGAACTCTTCTTCTCTTCACTTCTCTTCACTTCTTCTCCTCTTCTTTTCTCCTCTTCACTTCTCTTCTCTTCTTCACTTCTTCACTTCTCCTCTTCACTTCTTTTCACTTCTTTTCACTTCACTTCACTTCTCTTCACTTCTCTTCACTTCTTTCACTTCACTTCACTTCTCTTCACTTCTCTTCACTTCTCTTCTTCTCTTCACTTCTCTTCACTTCTCTTCACTTCTTCACTTCACTTCTCCACTACTTCTCTTCACTTCTTCTCTTTACTTCACCTCTTCTCTTCACTTCACCTCTTCTCTTCACTTCACTTCTTCACTTCACTTCTTCACTTCTTCTCTTCACTTCTTCTCTTCACTTCACTTCTTCACTTCACCACTTCACTTCTTCTCTTCTTCACTTCTTCTCTTCACGTCTTCTCTTCACGTCTTCTCTTCACTTCACTTCTCCTCTTCACTTCTTCTCTTCACTTCACTTCTCCTCTTCACTTCTTCTCTTCACTTCTTCTCTTCACTTCTTCTCTTCTCTTCACTTCACTTCTTCTTCACTTCACTTCTCTTCTTCTCTTCCCTTTTCTTCTTCACTTCACCTCTTCACTTCACTTCTTCACTTCACTTCTTCTCTTCACTTCTTCTCTTCACTTCTTCACTTCTTCTCTTCACTTCTTCACTTCACTTCTTCACTTCACTTTTCTTCTTCACTTCCCCGCAGAATCTAAACAGCTGCTGCAGCTTGAACTAATATATATTGTGTATGTCTACAGTCCACAGCAGGACATGGTTTGGCTTCCTGCTGGTGCTCGTCTGTTCTACTCCACTGAAGGTAAAACACCTCCTACAACCAAACTATCGCTTTAATGCCTCCTTCACCGATCCTTTGATGTTTAATTATAGTTTAATTTACCTCGTCTTCCAGCCCTTGTCGGGTCAGGTAGCTCACCTCCAGGATGTAGTAGCGGTACAGGTATGCACCTCCAACCACCACCCCCGACAGCATGAGGGCGAGACCCAGGCACATGCACCAGCACCAGGCCCGAGACTGGTGACGCTGCGGCAGAGCGGCCTCCGCATCCTGCAGGAGAGAAGACGACGGGCAATTAGATGGGACAACATTTCCACCATATTTATTTATTCAGGGATCAGCGAGGATGTAAAACTATTAAATCCTCCAAGAAGGAAAAAGAAACTTTGAGAGATCAACACGTGTCTGATTATCAGCTCATCTTGGACGTACATATCGTATCTTCTGTACTTTATTTTTGCTGTTTAAACTGAAAAAGGGGGAAAAGAAAATCGTGACGTTTTTGAAGAATAGCATCAAGTTTACAATTAAAAGCTTCTTTTCTACTCTTTCACCTCATTTCTCCTCTAAAGGCTTTTTATACACGTGTGTGTGTCTGCAAGTAAATATAAATGTGCACATATATGTATATACAGTTAGGTCCATAAATATTTGGACAGACACAATGTTCATCATGTTGGCTCTGTACACGACCACCATGGACTTGACATTACACAACCAACATGTGCTTTAAGTGCAGACTTCCAGCTTTAATTTGAGGGTATTTACATCCAGATCAGATGAACGGTGGAGGAACTACAACACATCGTATACGTGGTGTCCCCTTTTTAAGGGACCAAAAGTAATTGGACAATTGTCTGCTCAGCTGTTCCATGGCCAGGTGTGTGTTGTAGTTCATTTACAAGGAGCAGATAAAAGGTCTAGAGTTCTTTTCAAGTCTGGCATTTGCTTTTGGAATGTGTTGAGGTCAACTCTCAATATGAAGTCTAAAGAGCTGTCACTATCAGTGAAGCAGGACATCGTTAGGCTGAACCATCAAAACAAACCCAACAGAGAAATAACAAACATTAGGTGTGGCCAAATCAGCTGTTTGGTACATTCTTAAAAAGAAAGAACGCACTGGTGAGCTCAGCAACACCAAAACATCTTGAAGACCACGGAAGACAACTGTGGTGGATGACAGAAGAATTCTTCTCCTGGTGAAGAAACAGCCCTTCACAACAGTTCAGATCAAGAACTCTCTCCAGGAGGTCCAGTGGGTGTATCTGTGTCAAAGTGAACAATGAAGAGAAGACTTCACCAGAGTAAATACAGAGGGTTCACCACACCATGTCAACCATTGGTGAGCCTCAACAACAGGAAGTCCAGATTAGAGTTTGCTAAAACGCATCTAAAAAAGCCTGTAAAGTTCTGGAACATCATCCTGTGGACAGATGAGACAAAGATCAACTTGTACCAGAATGATGGGAAGAGAAGAGTATGGAGAAGGAACTGCTCATGATCCAGAGCACACCACCTCATCAGTGAAGCGTGGTGGTGGTGGTGTTATGGCGTGGGAATGTATGGCTGCCAATGGAACTGGTTCATGTATTTATTGATGATGTGACTGCTGATGAACTCTGAAGTGTTCGGGCGATATTATCTGCTCGTATTCAGCCAAATGCTTCAGAACTCATTGGACGGCGCTTCACAGTGCAGATGGACAATGACCCAAAGCGTACTGCGAAAGCAACCAAAGAGTTGTTTAAGGCAAAGAAGTGGAATGTTCTGCAATGGCCAAGTCAATCACCTGACCTGAATCCAAGTGAGCATTTCACTTGCTGAAGACAGAACTGAAGGGAAACTGCCCAAGAACAAGCAGGAAGTGAAGACAGCTGCAGTGGAGGCCCGGCAGAGCATCACCAGGGACCGAACCAGCGTCTGCTGATGTCTCTGGGTTCCAGACTTCAGGCTGTCGTTGACTGCAAAGGATTCTCAACCAAATATTAAAAGTGACAATTTGATTTATGATTATGTTACTTTGTCCAATTACTTTTGGTCCCTTAAAAAGGGGACACCACGTATACGATGTGTTGTAGTTCCTCCACCGTTCATCTGATCTGGATGTAAATACCCTCAAACTAAAGCTGGAAGTCTGCACTTAAAGCACATGTTGATTGTTTAATTTCAAGTCCATGGTGGTCGTGTACAGAGACAAGATTATGAACATGGTGTCGATGTCCAAATATTTATGGACCTAACTGTAAATACCTTCACATCTGTGCATCAAAATAATCTCCACTTGCATTTAAGTTTTGCCTGTTTGGTGTATGAGGGTACACCACTTCTAGGGTTAGAGTTATATTACTCTTCTACTCGTGTGCGCAGCGGCAGGACGGCGAAGCCAAAACATCAGAGTCGTCATTTAATTGCGGAAAGAGGAAATCATGATAAAGCGATTAAAATGAATTGTTTAGCCTTGATGTAAGTGTGTATATCGGATGGTAACATATCAGGTGTGTGTGTGTGTGTGTGTGTGTGTGTGTGTGTGTGTGTGTGTGAGAGAATCTAAACAAGCTCCTGTGAGAAGACTTTGAGCTGAGTGGAAAGGAGAATTGTGGGTAAATATTGGGGCTTATCATCAGACAAACATCAGCCGGTGGACTCTGGCCAGCAGGATGAAGCTTCTTTCAGAACAAGCGTTGACTCGTCTCCTGCTGCCAACAACTCAAAGTCTTTGTCACGAGGAGAAAACATCCAGGAAGCTCTTGTGAAGCTGGTCTGAGCAGCGTCACCGCGTCACCGCGTCGCAGCGTTCTGACACTTCAGCGGCTTCACTGACAGATCTTCAGGCTGAAAGCAGTAAAATACAGAACTGAGAAGTCGAGCAGCCACACACGTCTGGTCCCCCGGTACAAGCACGTGTAGATACACTTCTGAGTTGTATTATTACGCTTGTGTTCAGCAGTAAACCGTGAGCTGTGACTCCAAACTGACAAAGCTGCGGCGGTCTGTGTTTGAGAAAGTGGAACCAGAGATGTTTTGTATTTTCCAGGCCTGTGGAATCTGCTGCTTTCTGACATCATGTTGGTCTTGAACAGTGTTTTTGTTTCCCACAATGCCGCAGTTCATAACAGAGACAAACACTTCCTGGTCGTGTTCCCGTCCAACGAGCAGCACAAAGCAGGAAGCGCCTCAGAGTGGGGACGGAAACCGACTGGAACAATATCTGGTTCATTATGAAACAGACGTTCTTCTTTATATTGAAGGAACTACAGAAACACATTGCTGCGTGATGATGACTCCGCGGCCTGGGAGGTTAAACACTCATTCATATGAGATACTCACCCATTATTTTGATAAATACATGAGACGAGAAATGATATTTACTTTATTATTATTATTATTATTATATTGTGTCCTGACGTCAGCAGACGGCCTTCAGCTCAACATATCTGTCAGTGAAGCAAAGCTGTGAAAAAGCAGCTTAAATAACTTCTCATGATTCAGCGTTTCATAAAACAACTCGTCTGCAGGAGGAAACCGCGCCTCGGCTTTCTGACCTTCACTTTACCGCCAGCAGAAGACCAAACTTCCAGAATGTTGCGTAACGTTGATAAAACAGGAGGCAGGTTAATAAAGGAGGCTGTTCTGAGAGGTAGGGAGGCGGCGTGAGTGTGTGTGACGGAGTGTGTGTGACGGAGTGTGTGTGTGACGGAGTGTGTGTGTGTGACGGGCCGAGCGGCTGACAGAGACACTAAAAGGGAACATTTCCCGAGGCTGAAACGCTCGGGTCATCTGCTGAGTGGACGTTTGTTCCGATCACTGGCGCCGCCTGATTTCCAGGGAAATGAAAAAGAGGAAGTGAAAGCAAAATAAAAACAGCCGAACACGCAGAGAACATTAAACATGGAGCTCCAGCAGCACAGAACTCGTTACACTAATGTTGTTACTAATTCTCTAATTATTTTATTATGACGAGATTCACGGTCTGTTTTTTATTTCACTTGTATATTTATCAGAAATCAAAGGAAACAATAAACCATCATTTTATCTTCCGTCAGTCGAGTTTAATATCAAAACGTCGACGTGGCAAAATTTAGAGATGAAGACAAAACGCAAAGATTTCAACGGAAGTTACACAACGATCTGAAGAAGAAGAAGAAGAAGAAGAAGAAGAAGAAGAAACTATAATACGCTTTGTATTTACCACTCATTAATAACAGCAACTTTATACAAAGACACACACACTCACACAGAGACACACACACACACAGAGACACACAAAGACACACAGAGACACACACAGAGACACACACAGACAATGTTGTGTTTTCTTCACAGCTGGAACATTTAATTCGGAGAAAAGAAACACTTTTTAAAAGCTGGATCAGAGATTTAGAATTGAGACTTTTTTAAACTAATTAATCCATCAAAAATGTTGACGATTAATTTAATAAATCAACTAAATTGATAAATCTTTGCAGCTTTTATTTGAGAAGTAAAATCGTTTTCTGATATACAGATTTTGGAAATTGGAAAACAATTATTGACCTTTAACCACGAAGGCATCAGAATAAACATGTTTTAATACATAGATATTTATATATATATATTTATATGTTGCGGTTAGACTTCTGTGTTTCTTTACAGACGATGGCGAAGAAGAGGAAGTTGTTTGACTCGCGTCACAAACGAATGTGTTTTATTCTTTTAGTTCACGTCTTCATTATGAAGCTGATGCAAAGCATCCTAATCACTCAGAATACACAGCGTCTAAACATGGCAACTAAATCCTCAGTTTAGGCAACTAACAGCTGAGGCCAACCTGGCAACCACTTTAAATCCTCCACACGTGGGAGAAACTGGCTCCAGCCAACATTTGACTGAAGAGATTCATATCTGAGAATGATCAACCGTAGAAACGACTTGTTGTGTTTAATGAACAGGAACGTGTTTTATCTTTCATCAAATGTCAAAAACAAAACGTCCTGAAACTGTTTTCACTTCCTGTGTT
>NW_021166926.1:75061-97561 GCF_900634415.1 Cottoperca gobio | reverse complement strand
ACCGGTTCAGTACTTCATCTTTACTGAGTGTTGATATTCATCACACAAGAGGCTCCCAATTAGGGATCAATACATTATTATCTGTCTGTGAGTCTGTCTGTCTGTGAGTCTGTCTGTCTGTCTGTGTCCTGTCTGTGAGTCTGTCTGTGAGTCTGTCTGTGAGTCTGTCTGTCTGTGAGTCTGTCTGTCTGTGAGTCTGTCTGTCTGTGAGTCTGTCTGTAAGTCTGTGAGTCTGTCTGTCTGTAAGTCTGTGAGTCTGTGAGTCTGTCTGTCTGTGAGTCTGTCTGTCTGTGAGTCTGTCTGTCTGTGAGTCTGTCTGTCTGTGAGTCTGTCTGTCTGTGAGTCTGTCTGTCTGTGAGTCTGTCTGTCTGTGAGTCTGTTGTGAGTCTGTCTGTCTGTGAGTCTGTCTGTCTGTGAGTCTGTCTGTCTGTGAGTCTGTCTGGAGTCTGTCTGTCTGTTGAGTCTGTCTGACACTAGGGTTAAGAGGATCAATAACACCAAGAATGTAAATAATCAAAAATCATTTATGAATTACTTGACAAGTACAGATGTTTCACGCCCAGCTGCAGCTCATGTGAGAACACACACACACACACACACACACACACACACAGCTTTGTAATTGATCCGAGCTCGTTAACTTCAGGATCCGTAAACGAGCAGATGATTAATTTGCACCACGTTTGTACAGCAGATCAGATGCTGATTAACCCTCTGGATTAACAACAGGACACAAACACAGTAACAACCTGCTAATTATTTCAAGATCAGGAGTTTGACAACAAATTAAGTGATTAAATATTAAATAAAAGTCCCATTTTCTGCCACTTTATACAAAGTATATTTTGATTCTATAATATTGTACTTTATTCGATCACTAGTTACTAATGGGTATACTTTTTAAAAGGCAGCATTATTTCTACTTTTACTTGAGTAAGAAAGAAAATCTTCCACCGCGACCAAAGTTTTCCCACATTAACGAAGTTTAACGTTCAACAGGAAGAAGCGTCTCTGAACACAGCCAGCAAGTCTTAGCACGAGAAGCTGAACAGAGCAGCCGGACAGAGCAGCTGAACAGAGCAGCCGAACAGAGCAGCCGAAGAGAGCAGCTCAACAGAGCGGCTGAACAGAGCAGCTGAACAGAGCAGCTGAAGAGAGCAGCTCAACAGAGCGGCTGAACAGAGCAGCTCAACAGAGCGGCTGAACAGAGCAGCTCAACAGAGCGGCTGAACAGAGCAGCTGAACAGAGCAGCTGAACAGAGCAGCTGAACAGAGCAGCCGAACAGAGCAGCCGAACAGAGCAGCCGAAGAGAGCAGCTCAACAGAGCGGCTGAACAGAGCAGCTGAACAGAGCAGCCGAACAGAGAAGCTGAACAGAGCAGCTGAACAGAGCAGCCGAACGAGAGCAGCTCAACAAAGCGGCTGAAGAGAGCAGCTGAACAGAGCAGCTGAACAGAGCAGCTCAACAAAGCGGCTGAAGAGAGCAGCCGAACAGAGAAGCTGAACAGAGCAGCTGAACAGAGCAGCCGAAGAGAGCAGCTCAACAGAGCGGCTGAAGAGAGCAGCTGAACAGAGCAGCCGAACAGAGAAGCTGAAGAGAGCAGCTGAACAGAGCAGCCAAACAGAGAAGTTTTAAATCTGGTCTATTTCTTGGAGCTATACATGTCTCAGCTTTGTCCGATGAGTTTAACTGTTTAACCTTCTAAAGCCACAAACTGCTGCAGAGCAACAGAAACCACACGAGCGTCGGGGGGGAAGCATGAAGCATGAAGCTCGTGCATTAGAGGATCGTTTCCTTCAGTCGTCTTTCTGTTCTGCTGAAACCACTTCAAACTAAAGTCAGGAATGAAACCGTAAATCATCTTTAGTTTCTCTTTCTGTCGGGTCTGTTTGTTGTTATGTTGTTTGGTGTCAATTTACAAGGAAACAATATTTATCTAAGTTATGAAGGACAACAAACATCCACTGTTTCCTGATTCTTCTGGATTCCCTCGGAATATTTCCGTGTTACAGACGCAACATGTGATGAACCAAACAGCTGAGAGGAGACGGCATGAACATAACTTCTTCATTTTCAAACTAAAAGTTGTTTTATTTGTCTTATTATGAGACAGTAAACTGAGTATCTTTGGTAAGCTAACAACTTACACGCGTGAGTCAGAAGACAAACAACATCTTTACATTTAATATTGAATCAAAAGGATCTTCTCGGGAAAACATCACAACATCTTAAAACGTGTTTATCTCTCACATCTAGAACATCAGCGTCTCTTTATTTTATGCAGGAAATAACTTGTAGATGAGACACAAGTATATTCATGTGACGCAGAAGAAACGTTCAGATTCTAACAACTATTTACATGATAACTAAATACACTGTGTTTCCTGTGTTATATATATATATATATATATATATATATATATAAAAATATATATAGCCCAATATCACAAATTATACATTTGTCTCAGTGTTTACAGAGTGTACAAGATACAACACCCTCTGTCCTCAGACCCTCTGTCCTCAGACCCTCTGTCCTCAGACCCTCTGTCCTCAGACCCTCTGTCTTTAGACCCTCTGTCCTTAGACCCTCTGTCCTCAGACCCTCTGTCCTCAGACCCTCTGTCCTCAGACCCTCTGTCTTTAGACCCTCTGTCCTTAGACCCTCTGTCCTCAGACCCTCTGTCCTCAGACCCTCTGTCTTTAGACCCTCTGTCCTCAGACCCTCTGTCCTCAGACCCTCTGTCCTCAGACCCTCTGTCCTCAGACCCTCTGTCCTCAGACCCTCTGTCTTTAGACTCCCAAAGACATTCATAAATAAGAGTGTTTGCACTGGAGCTACAGGGTTGTGCAAGGGCTCGTGAATTTAATGGAAGTTTTCTGACATGAACCCGGAGTTCTTGCTGACAATCGAGAGTCTGTTGTTGTTTGCACCCACTGCAATCCCCCAGAAGGAAACTATGAAGCTGCGACTGTCAAGAGAAGTCAGACAGACTCTACACCAGACGGCTCTGCAGCCACAAGAACCAAACCGTTAGACACACACGCTGTGCAGAAAGCGTCTTCTCGGCAGCACGCTGTAAATGTGATTACATCTTATTCTGCAGAGCTCCGCCTGACACGGAGCTGAGCGTTCATCAGAAACTTCTTTCACAACAGGGTGGAGACGAGTTTTAACTAGACTTCATGTCCGGGAGAAAACACGCCTCAAGTGTTATTCGTCCCATTCGTCTGCAGAAGTAGTTACTACACTGAATCTGTTACCAGAAGAACACTTTGGTAACTGCTGCAGGACTCCTCCTCCTGCAGGAGGTGACTTCCTGCGTGTCTGGAACACACGGGGGGGGGGGGGGGGGGATAGAGACATTACCTGTTGTCAGATATCAGATATCTACACATTTTGCATGATGGACATGTGAACACAGCACTTTACATCCGGAGAAACAAGATGTATAACATTATAATAAGATCACAGACATGAACAAAGCAAGAACACTTCATTTAAACTTCTCAGCAGTACTTCCTGTATAACAGCTTTTAATATATATGTATATATATATATACATATACACATGTGAAATATGTATAAAGCTCTTTAGATATGAAACGTGCCTTGAATAAAAAACTACGTGTTTTTCTCGTATTACCACACCAACAGTATGCTTAGAAAATAAGACAAAATGACGAAAAGGTACAGGATTACTTTTAAATAGCAGTAGAAAAGTCATATTAGCTAAATTAATAATATAAACATGTATTTACCAAAGAATACAAACATGTAATTCCACATGAGGAAGTAGACAAACACTAATTACGTAACGTACCATAAAAATTAAATAAATAAATAAATATCGCAGCTGAATTAGTTTTTTCAGTTAGAGAAACAGTGAACATAGGATATAAAGTTTAGCTAAACTACAGCATCGTGAGTTTGTTTAAAGTGCGTCTTCTTCCTGAGCTGGAAGCTAACTCCGCGTTAGCACAGTTAGCCATTTTCTACTCACTTTGTCCTCCTCGGGGATCAGAGTTTCGGCGTCCTTTTTCACATCTTTTTGAGCCAAAGCGGAGCTAAAAGACACTTTAACCATCCTGAAAGGAAGACTGACAAACTCCGACGAGAAACAAAGACGACAAAAAGCTGTAAAAACAAAACAAACAGAGAGAATTTGCTCCGAAGTGAAGAAGTCGCACTTCTCTCTCCGGCCAAGACTGATCTGTTGTGATAACGGCCAAGTCAAGCTGCGCACAGCACTACAGCGCAGCTTCCGGTTGATTAAAGGAATAAAAGCATAATGTCGACCTGGCAACGTTTTCTGTAGGAGCTGTTGAAAGTATTCAGATCTTTAATTTAAGCGTTGCAATACTACAGTAAATGGTGGAAGAAGTACTAAGTTATTTTACTGAAGTAAAAGTATTAAAAATACTCAGTTCTTTCATTAATACTGTATACTTCTAGCAATATTCTTATGTATCTTACTATTCGGCAATAAACAGCTAAAAGTATGAGGAGAACTAACTCATCAAAGTTGTTCTACTTCAACGAGGTAAGGGTAATTAATTAACCTTTAAGAAATACCAAAAAGGGAAATGTTAAATTAGACTAGTCTATTCTGTTTTGTTGCCTAGGTCTCATATTTATTTTGCATTTTCTGACGTCTTAATCAGAGTTCAGACAGAAAACAGTGATTGGTTTCACGTCAGCTGTTATACATGGTCATTCATGTATGATGTTTGTGCGTTTCACCTATTGCTGAACAGTGAACAGATTTATGTAGCCTTGTATGTTAATACAAGCCCTTTTAAAGTGCAGGTTAATAGCAATAATTTGTTATACTTATTAGATTAAACAAATGAGTTTAAGGAGCCAATTCAAAGGCCATGTTGAATTTAGATACATCATTTACCTGTAATATAATCTTTTAACAGCATGTTGCTCGACTTTAACCATTTTAAAGTCTTGTCTTGTCTATCAAATGTTTTTTTGTTTTTTTTAAAGTATATTTTGCTCATCGTTTTTACTCTGTAGTACTTTGAGTTTTGTTTACGCAAATGAAAAGTGCACTTATAAATAAAATGTGTTATTATTATTATTAATATCTTGAATTATCTTTTCACATGACAATATTTAGTCAGAAAATGTTATGAAATCTGCATTTCACTTCATAAATGTTTGGATGCACTCATAACAACAACAACAATAATAATAATAATAATAATAATAATAATAATAATAATAATAATAACAATAATTATTATAACAATACCAATAACAATAAAACATTTTTGAAGGTGCTTCACAAAGAAAGCAACATTAAAAACATTGACTTACAGACATGAGAGTGGTATCAACATCTGAACATGCAAATTAACTACTATTCATAAATCATCAGGTTTAGAGGCCACAAAAACCAAGAAGAAGTGTACAGGCTACACGACAAAGTGTATTCGGAGTCCTGGGGTACAATTCTTTTGCGCTTTTATTTTGAAGTGAATCACACTCAGGTTCCGGTAAGGTTCTGGATACCTGCTGGGAACTTGATGAGTCTGTTCACAAAACTCAACGGAACCCCGGGACGGGGGGTTGCCAGATCTCGGCAGTTTTCCCCCGAAAGAAACAAAAGTAAATAGAGTAAAAGTCCTATATTCACTTTTCTACTGAAGTACAAATACATAAGTATTATTCATCAGTGAAATGTACTTCAAGTATCTTTGGTATATATCTGCAGAAATATGGCTCTTGTGACAAATTATTAAATAACATTACAAGATAAAATTATTACTTTGTATATCAGAATCAGAAAACCTTTATTAGTCGCACAACGGAGACATTTACCTGGTTACAGCACAACTACACACTGATGTAACACAAGAGACACAACTACACACTGATGTAACACAAGAGACACAACTACACACTGATGTCATACAAGAGACACAACTACACACTGATGTCATACAAGAGACACAACTACACACTGATGTAACACAAGAGACACAACTACACACTGATGTAACACAAGAGACACAACTACACACTGATGTAACACAAGAGACACAACTACACACTGATGTAACACAAGAGACACAACTACACACTGATGTCATACAAGAGACACAACTACACACTGATGTAACACAAGAGACACAACTACACACTGATGTCATACAAGAGACACAACTACACACTGATGTCATACAAGAGACACAACTACACACTGATGTAACACAAGAGACACAACTACACACTGATGTCATACAAGAGACACAACTACACACTGATGTCATACAAGAGACACAACTACACACTGATGTAACACAAGAGACACAACTACACACTGATGTAACACAAGAGACACAACTACACACTGATGTAACACAAGAGACACAACTACACACTGATGTCATACAAGAGACACAACTACACACTGATGTCATACAAGAGACACAACTACACACTGATGTAACACAAGAGACACAACTACACACTGATGTCATACAAGAGACACAACTACACACTGATGTCATACAAGAGACACAACTACACACTGATGTAACACAAGAGACACAACTACACACTGATGTCATACAAGAGACACAACTACACACTGATGTCATACAAGAGACACAACTACACACTGATGTAACACAAGAGACACAACTACACACTGATGTAACACAAGAGACACAACTACACACTGATGTAACACAAGAGACACAACTACACACTGATGTCATACAAGAGACACAACTACACACTGATGTCATACAAGAGACACAACTACACACTGATGTAAAGCAAGAGACACAATTACACACTGATGTAACACAAGAGACACAACTACACACTGATGTCATACAAGAGACACAACTACACACTGATGTAACACAAGAGACACAACTACACACTGATGTCATACAAGAGACACAACTACACACTGATGTAACACAAGAGACACAACTACACACTGATGTAACACAAGAGACACAACTACACACTGATGTAACACAAGAGACACAACTACACACTGATGTAACACAAGAGACACAACTACACACTGATGTAATATAAGAGACACAACTACACACTGATGTCATACAAGAGACACAACTACACACTGATGTCATACAAGAGACACAACTACACACTGATGTAACACAAGAGACACAACTACACACTGATGTCATACAAGAGACACAACTACACACTGATGTCATACAAGAGACACAACTACACACTGATGTAACACAAGAGACACAACTACACACTGATGTCATACAAGAGACACAACTACACACTGATGTCATACAAGAGACACAACTACACACTGATGTAACACAAGAGACACAACTACACACTGATGTAACACAAGAGACACAACTACACACTGATGTAACACAAGAGACACAACTACACACTGATGTCATACAAGAGACACAACTACACACTGATGTCATACAAGAGACACAACTACACACTGATGTAACACAAGAGACACAATTACACACTGATGTAACACAAGAGACACAACTACACACTGATGTCATACAAGAGACACAACTACACACTGATGTAACACAAGAGACACAACTACACACTGATGTCATACAAGAGACACAACTACACACTGATGTAACACAAGAGACACAACTACACACTGATGTAACACAAGAGACACAACTACACACTGATGTAACACAAGAGACACAACTACACACTGATGTAACACAAGAGACACAACTACACACTGATGTAACACAAGAGACACAACTACACACTGATGTCATACAAGAGACACAACTACACACTGATGTAACACAAGAGACACAACTACACACTGATGTAACACAAGAGACACAACTACACACTGATGTAACACAAGAGACACAACTACACACTGATGTCATACAAGAGACACAACTACACACTGATGTCATACAAGAGACACAACTACACACTGATGTAACACAAGAGACACAACTACACACTGATGTCATACAAGAGACACAACTACACACTGATGTCATACAAGAGACACAACTACACACTGATGTAACACAAGAGACACAACTACACACTGATGTCATACAAGAGACACAACTACACACTGATGTCATACAAGAGACACAACTACACACTGATGTAACACAAGAGACACAACTACACACTGATGTAACACAAGAGACACAACTACACACTGATGTAACACAAGAGACACAACTACACACTGATGTCATACAAGAGACACAACTACACACTGATGTCATACAAGAGACACAACTACACACTGATGTAACACAAGAGACACAATTACACACTGATGTAACACAAGAGACACAACTACACACTGATGTCATACAAGAGACACAACTACACACTGATGTAACACAAGAGACACAACTACACACTGATGTCATACAAGAGACACAACTACACACTGATGTAACACAAGAGACACAACTACACACTGATGTAACACAAGAGACACAACTACACACTGATGTAACACAAGAGACACAACTACACACTGATGTAACACAAGAGACACAACTACACACTGATGTAACACAAGAGACACAACTACACACTGATGTCATACAAGAGACACAACTACACACTGATGTAACACAAGAGACACAACTACACACTGATGTAACACAAGAGACACAACTACACACTGATGTAACACAAGAGACACAACTACACACTGATGTCATACAAGAGACACAACTACACACTGATGTCATACAAGAGACACAACTACACACTGATGTAACACAAGAGACACAACTACACACTGATGTCATACAAGAGACACAACTACACACTGATGTAACACAAGAGACACAACTACACACTGATGTAACACAAGAGACACAACTACACACTGATGTAACACAAGAGACACAACTACACACTGATGTCATACAAGAGACACAACTACACACTGATGTCATACAAGAGACACAACTACACACTGATGTAACACAAGAGACACAACTACACACTGATGTCATACAAGAGACACAACTACACACTGATGTAACACAAGAGACACAACTACACACTGATGTAACACAAGAGACACAACTACACACTGATGTAACACAAGAGACACAACTACACACTGATGTAATACAAGAGACACAACTACACACTGATGTAACACAAGAGACACAACTACACACTGATGTAACACAAGAGACACAACTACACACTGATGTAACACAAGAGACACAACTACACACTGATGTAATATAAGAGACACAACTACACACTCATGTCATACAAGAGACACAACTACACACTGATGTCATACAAGATACACAACTACACACTCATGTAACACAAGAGACACAACTACACACTGATGTAACACAAGAGACACAACTACACACTGATGTCATACAAGAGACACAACTACACACTGATGTAACACAAGAGACACAACTACACACTGATGTAACACAAGAGACACAACTACACACTTATGTAACACAAGAGACACAACTACACACTGATGTAACACAAGAGACACAACTACACACTGATGTCATACAAGAGACACAACTACACACTGATGTCATACAAGAGACACAACTACACACTGATGTAACACAAGAGACACAACTACACACTGATGTAACACAAGAGACACAACTACACACTGATGTAACACAAGAGACACAACTACACACTGATGTCATACAAGAGACACAACTACACACTGATGTCATACAAGAGACACAACTACACACTGATGTAACACAAGAGACACAACTACACACTGATGTAACACAAGAGACACAACTACACACTGATGTAACACAAGAGACACAACTACACACTGATGTCATACAAGAGACACAACTACACACTGATGTCATACAAGAGACACAACTACACACTGATGTCATACAAGAGACACAACTACACACTGATGTAACACAAGAGACACAACTACACACTGATGTCATACAAGAGACACAACTACACACTGATGTAACACAAGAGACACAACTACACACTGATGTAACACAAGAGACACAACTACACACTGATGTAACACAAGAGACACAACTACACACTGATGTCATACAAGAGACACAACTACACACTGATGTCATACAAGAGACACAACTACACACTGATGTAACACAAGAGACACAACTACACACTGATGTCATACAAGAGACACAACTACACACTGATGTAACACAAGAGACACAACTACACACTGATGTAACACAAGAGACACAACTACACACTGATGTAACACAAGAGACACAACTACACACTGATGTAATACAAGAGACACAACTACACACTGATGTAACACAAGAGACACAACTACACACTGATGTAACACAAGAGACACAACTACACACTGATGTAACACAAGAGACACAACTACACACTGATGTAATATAAGAGACACAACTACACACTCATGTCATACAAGAGACACAACTACACACTGATGTCATACAAGAGACACAACTACACACTCATGTAACACAAGAGACACAACTACACACTGATGTAACACAAGAGACACAACTACACACTGATGTCATACAAGAGACACAACTACACACTGATGTAACACAAGAGACACAACTACACACTGATGTAACACAAGAGACACAACTACACACTCATGTCATACAAGAGACACAACTACACACTGATGTAACACAAGAGACACAACTACACACTTATGTAACACAAGAGACACAACTACACACTGATGTCATACAAGAGACACAACTACACACTCATGTCATACAAGAGACACAACTACACACTGATGTCATACAAGAGACACAACTACACACTGATGTCATACAAGAGACACAACTACACACTGATGTCATACAAGAGACACAACTACACACTCATGTCATACAAGAGACACAACTACACACTGATGTCATACAAGAGACACAACTACACACTGATGTAACACAAGAGACACAACTACACACTGATGTAACACAAGAGACACAACTACACACTTATGTAACACAAGAGACACAACTACACACTGATGTAACACAAGAGACACAACTACACACTCATGTCATACAGAGACACAACTACACACTGATGTAACACAAGAGACACAACTACACACTTATGTAACACAAGAGACACAACTACACACTGATGTAATATAAGAGACACAACTACACACTGATGTAATACAAGAGACACAACTACACACTGATGTCATACAAGAGACACAACTACACACTGATGTAACACAAGAGACACAACTACACACTGATGTAACACAAGAGACACAACTACACACTGATGTAACACAAGAGACACAACTACACACTGATGTCATACAAGAGACACAACTACACACTCATGTCATACAAGAGACACAACTACACACTGATGTAACACAAGAGACACAACTACACACTTATGTAACACAAGAGACACAACTACACACTGATGTAATACAAGAGACACAACTACACACTGATGTAACACAAGAGACACAACTACACACTGATGTAACACAAGAGACACAACTACACACTGATGTCATACAAGAGACACAACTACACACTGATATAACACAAGAGACACAACTACACACTGATGTAACACAAGAGACACAACTACACACTGATGTAACACAAGAGACACAACTACACACTGATGTAACACAAGAGACACAACTACACACTTATGTAACACAAGAGACACAACTACACACTGATGTAATATAAGAGACACAACTACACACTGATGTAACACAAGAGACACAACTACACACTGATGTAACACAAGAGACACAACTACACACTGATGTAATACAAGAGACACAACTACACACTGATGTAACACAAGAGACACAACTACACACTCATGTCATACAAGAGACACAACTACACACTGATGTAACACAAGAGACACAACTACACACTTATGTAACACAAGAGACACAACTACACACTGATGTAATATAAGAGACACAACTACACACTGATGTAATACAAGAGACACAACTACACACTGATGTAACACAAGAGACACAACTACACACTGATGTAACACAAGAGACACAACTACACACTGATGTCATACAAGAGACACAACTACACACTGATATAACACAAGAGACACAACTACACACTGATGTAACACAAGAGACACAACTACACACTGATGTAACACAAGAGACACAACTACACACTGATGTAACACAAGAGACACAACTACACACTGATGTAACACAAGAGACACAACTACACACTTATGTAACACAAGAGACACAACTACACACTGATGTAATATAAGAGACACAACTACACACTGATGTCATACAAGAGACACAACTACACACTGATGTAACACAAGAGACACAACTACACACTGATGTCATACAAGAGACACAACTACACACTGATGTAACACAAGAGACACAACTACACACTGATGTCATACAAGAGACACAACTACACACTGATGTAACACAAGAGACACAACTACACACTGATGTCATACAAGAGACACAACTACACACTGATGTAATACAAGAGACACAACTACACACTGATGTCATACAAGAGACACAACTACACACTGATGTAACACAAGAGACACAACTACACACTTATGTAACACAAGAGACACAACTACACACTGATGTCATACAAGAGACACAACTACACACTGATGTAACACAAGAGACACAACGACACACTGATGTCATACAAGAGACACAACTACACACTGATGTCATACAAGAGACACAACTACACACTGATGTAACACAAGAGACACAACGACACACTGATGTCATACAAGAGACACAACTACACACTGATGTAACACAAGAGACACAACTACACACTGATGTCATACAAGAGACACAACTACACACTGATGTAACACAAGAGACACAACTACACACTGATGTAATACAAGAGACACAACTACACACTGATGTAACACAAGAGACACAACTACACACTGATGTAACACAAGAGACACAACTACACACTGATGTAATATAAGAGACACAACTACACACTGATGTCATACAAGAGACACAACTACACACTGATGTAACACAAGAGACACAACTACACACTGATGTAACACAAGAGACACAACTACACACTGATGTAATACTGATGTAACACAAGAGACACAACTACACACTGATGTAACACAAGAGACACAACTACACACTGATGTAACACAAGAGACACAACTACACACTGATGTAATACAAGAGACACAACTACACACTGATGTAACACAAGAGACACAACTACACACTGATGTAACACAAGAGACACAACTACACACTGATGTAACACAAGAGACACAACTACACACTGATGTCATACAAGAGACACAACTACACACTGATGTAATACAAGAGACACAACTACACACTGATGTAATACAAGAGACACAACTACACACTGATGTCATACAAGAGACACAACTACACACTGATGTAACACAAGAGACACAACTACACACTGATGTAATATAAGAGACACAACTACACACTGATGTAATATAAGAGACACAACTACACACTGATGTCATACAAGAGACACAACTACACACTGATGTAATATAAGAGACACAACTACACACTGATGTAATACAAGAGACACAACTACACACTGATGTAACACAAGAGACACAACTACACACTGATGTAATACAAGAGACACAACTACACACTGATGTAACACAAGAGACACAACTACACACTGATGTAACACAAGAGACACAACTACACACTGATGTAACACAAGAGACACAACTACACACTGATGTAACACAAGAGACACAACTACACACTGATGTAACACAAGAGACACAACTACACACTGATGTAACACAAGAGACACAACTACACACTGATGTAACACAAGAGACACAACTACACACTGATGTAACACAAGAGACACAACTACACACTGATGTAACACAAGATACACAACTACACACTGATGTAACACAAGAGACACAACTACACACTGATGTAATACAAGAGACACAACTACACACTGATGTAATACAAGAGACACAACTACACACTGATGTAACACAAGAGACACAACTACACACTGATGTAACACAAGAGACACAACTACACACTGATGTAATACAAGAGACACAACTACACACTGATGTAACACAAGAGACACAACTACACACTGATGTAACACAAGAGACACAACTACACACTGATGTAACACAAGAGACACAACTACACACTGATGTAACACAAGAGACACAACTACACACTGATGTAACACAAGAGACACAACTACACACTGATGTCATACAAGAGACACAACTACACACTGATGTAACACAAGAGACACAACTACACACTGATGTAACACAAGAGACACAACTACACACTGATGTCATACAAGAGACACAACTACACACTGATGTATACAAGAGACACAACTACACACTGATGTACCAAGAGACACAACTACACACTGATGTAAACAAGAGACACAACTACACACTGATTGTAACACAAGAGACAACAACTACACACTGATGTCATACAAGAGGACACAACTACACACTGATGTACACAAGAGACACAACTACACCACTGATGTCATACAAGAGACACAACTACACACTGATGTAACACAAGAGACACAACTACACACTGATGTAACACAAGAGACACAACTACACACTGATGTAACACAAGAGACACAAACTACACACTGATGTATACAAGAGACACAACTACACACTGATGTAACACAAGAGACACAACTACACACTGATGTAATACAAGAGACACAACTACACACTGATGTAACACAAGAGACACAACTACACACTGATGTAACACAAGAGACACAACTACACACTGATGTAACACAAGAGACACAACTACACACTGATGTAACACAAGAGACACAACTACACACTGATGTAACACAAGAGACACAACTACACACTGATGTAACACAAGAGACACAACTACACACTGATGTAACACAAGAGACACAACTACACACTGATGTAACACAAGAGACACAACTACACACTGATGTAATATAAGAGACACAACTACACACTGATGTAACACAAGAGACACAACTACACACTGATGTAACACAAGAGACACAACTACACACTGATGTAACACAAGAGACACAACTACACACTGATGTAATATAAGAGACACAACTACACACTGATGTAACACAAGAGACACAACTACACACTGATGTAACACAAGAGACACAACTACACACTGATGTAACACAAGAGACACAACTACACACTGATGTCATACAAGAGACACAACTACACACTGATGTAATATAAGAGACACAACTACACACTGATGTAATATAAGAGACACAACTACACACTGATGTAACACAAGAGACACAACTACACACTGATGTAATATAACATTGTTTGATAAGTTTGGAAACCACTTGTTAATCTTTAAAACAGTGTATATTTAAAATTGTATTATCTCATCTGTATTACATCTTTACAATTTAACTCCTAAACATTACTGACATAATGATCATGTATTACATTATATATATTGCTGTAAATGTGTACATGTTCTACTTAAATAAAGAAGATGGCAGCGTAAAAAAGAAAAAAGATTCGTCAGCGACGTCACTTCCTGTCTTGCGCAGAAGCGACTTGAGCCAACATGGCGGCGGTTGTGGAGAAATCAACGAAAGAGCGACTTCTCTCTGCGTTGGACGATTTGGAGGTTTTATCCCGGTAAAGTTACAAGTCCCGCAGTTGTTGCCTGGTTGGGCTGTCTTAAGGTTTATTACAGTGCTGGTGTTTCATGTGTGGCGAGTTTAACGCCTGTTAACCAGCACCGGCACCGTGAGCTAACGTTAGCCGTTATTTGTGTTTGTATTCCAGGGAGCTGATCGAGATGTTGGCGCTGTCCAGGAGCCAGAAGCTGCCGCAGCCCGGGGAGGACAGCCAGGTAACAGCACGTGCACATGCCCCAATGTCAGCCAGCACTGCATGATGGAGGAAGTATTCAAATCAAGTACTACTGGTACTACAGTACACTGAGGAAGTACTCTGGTACAGTTTTTGGGTCATTTTATCCCAACTCTTCCATCAGGGCTTCGTTTGAGGTGAAGCGAAGTATTAGATCAAAGCTGCAGAGAGCCTGCCATCATTTAACAAAAAGTGTTTGTGTGTGTTCCTCAGATCCTGGAGCTGCTGGTACAGAGGGACAGGGAGTTCCAGGAGCTGATGGAGGTGGCTCAGCAGCAGGGGAAGGTGCACCAGGAGATGCAGCTGCTGGAGAAGGAGGTGGAGAAGAGAGACAACGACATCCAGCAGCTGCAGAAACAGCTGAAGGAGGCTGAACACATCCTGGTGGGTTCATCTTCCCATCCAGACTGGAGGAGAAAGATCTGCTCCTCACCACGATATTAATGTTGCGTTATTAAGAGTTCGACTGTTGTTGCTGCTGACAAGTCAACATTTCTGCAAAACTTCAGCCCAGAAGAACATTCTGCACCAACATCTTCTTCCCCCACGGTGTCTTTATAATAATAATAATAATAATAATAATAATAATAATAATATTAATAATAATAAGCTTTATTTGTAGAGCACCTTTCATACAAGAATTGCAGCCCAAAGTGCTTCACAGCAGAAACATAACAATTAGTACAAGATTAGAATAAGAGCATTTACAGAACAATAATCACAGTGTTGATGTAATGAGTCTGAAGTACCATTACAACAATAGCAGAATTAAAATAGTATAAAATAACATTGGAAATCATGCCTAGTTTCCCTATCTGTGCCGTACTTAGCGACCCTACTGCCGGGATCATCACATCATTCTTGTAAATGTTTTAAACTATCAGAAACATATTTTGAAAGCATGAGATCAACAATGGGCCCGTGGCCCTTCAACTGGTCTACTCCCTTCGGTTAAAGCCAGTTTTTCTCCAATACATATTTATCAGAGAAACTTCCTCTTGTTCCCGTGGTAACACAGTCTGTTTGATCAAAAATACACACTCTGAACTTTATCTCAGTTACCTTTACACATTCAATGTTAAACCATGCATAGCAAACATTTATGAAATCATTTAAATTAGTTTAAAGTGGCACCATTAAAAGGCTAAAGTAAAGAGATATAAAATATCACTATTAAAAGGCTAAAGTAAAAAGATATAAAATATCACTATTAAAAGGCTAAAGTAAAGAGATATAAAATATCACTATTAAAAGGCTAAAGTAAAAGATATAAAATATCACTATTAAAGGCTAAAGTAAAAAGATATAAAATATCACTATTAAAAGGCTAAAGTAAAGAGATATAAAATATCACTATTAAAAGGCTAAAGTAAAAAGATATAAAATATCACCATTAAAAGGCTAAAGTAAAGAGATATAAAATATCACTATTAAAAGGCTAAAGTAAAGAGATATATAATATCACCATTAAAAGGCTAAAGTAAAGAGATATAAAATATCACTATTAAAAGGCTAAAGTAAAGAGATATAAAATATCACTATTAAAAGGCTAAAGTAAAGAGATATAAAATATCACCATTAAAAGGCTAAAGTAAAGAGATATAAAATATCACCATTAAAAGGCTAAAGTGAAGAGATATAAAATATCACTATTAAAAGGCTAAAGTAAAGAGATATAAAATATCACTATTAAAAGGCTAAAGTAAAGAGATATAAAATATCACCATTAAAAGGCTAAAGTAAAGAGATATAAAATATCACTATTAAAAGGCTAAAGTAAAGAGATATAAAATATCACTATTAAAAGGCTAAAGTAAAGAGATATAAAATATCACTATTAAAAGGCTAAAGTAAAGAGATATAATATCACTATTAAAAGGCTAAAGTAAAGAGATATAAAATATCACTATTAAAAGGCTAAAGTAAAGAGATATGTTTTTAGCTTTTGAAGATATTGAGCGAGCTTGCCTCCCTTTATAATCATATCGTGAGAGTAGAAGTGATAAACATTAACAGTCTGTCTGACCTGAATATCTCCAACAAGGCAGGAGGACTTAAATCTGCCAGCAGTTGTGTTTCATGGAATCAAAAGACTTAAAACCTTAAAACGTATGATAATAATACATTTTATTTATAAGTGCACTTTTCATTTGCGTAAACAAAACTCAAAGTGCTACAGAGTAAAAACGATGAGCAAAATATACATTTAAAAAATAAAATAAAAACATTTGATAGACAAGACAACACTTTAAAATGGTTAAAGTCGAGCAACATGCTGTTAAAAAGATGTGTTTTAGGCCCGTTTTAAAAGCATCCACAGTCTGTGGCGTCCTCAGATGTTCAGGGAGAGCATTCCACAGTCTGGGAGCGGCAGAGCAGAAGGTGCGATCTCCCATGGTTTCGAGCTTGGTCCTGGGGGGAAGGAGGAGGTTAGCCTTTACAGAACGGAGGTTTCTTGTGGAGGTTTGTGGGGTGAGCAGTTCTCTGAGGTAGGATGGAGCATTTCCCTGAATACACTGATGGGTGTAAAGGGAGATTTTATAATCAATCCTGAGTGAGACCAGGGAGCCAGTGCAGTGATTTGAGGATGGGTGTGATGTGTTCGTACTTTCGCACTCTCATCAGGATCCTAGCAGCGCTGTTCTGGATGTATGAGCTCTTACAAAGAAATCTTTCTTTGTATATAGATATATAAAGTGTGTGTGTGTGTGTCTTCTGTTCTTCTAACTCAAGACCTGTTTCTTTCTTTAAGGCCACTGCTGTTTACCAGGCGAAGGAGAAACTCAAATCCATTGACAAAGCCAGAAAAGGTGAGCTGACACACTTCCTGTCCAGCGGTCTGTCGGCTCTGGTGGTTTTGCGTCTGATGTCTTGTTAACTCGTTGTTTGCAGGAAGCATCTCTTCAGAGGAAATCATCAAGTACGCTCACAGAATCAGTGCCAGCAACGCCGTGTGTGCGCCGCTCAACTGGGTCCCAGGTAGGAACCACAGATTCTGCAGCGCCTCCTCTTTTCCACCTCACTGTTAACACACATGTTGGTCTCAGGTGATCCACGCAGACCCTACCCCACGGACCTGGAGATGCGCAGCGGGATGCTCGGTCACATGGCCAACCTGCCGACCAACGGCGTAAACGGACACCTGCCGGGTGACGCTCTGGCTGCTGGCAGGCTACCAGGTGAGTGTCTGCAGGTGTTGCTCTCACAAGTCTTCACTGACGTGGAAACATTAAGAAAAGCTTTCACAAAATGATTTATGTTTCAGAAACGGGAATCTTTCCCCGGATTGCATATTTATTTAATTTGTCTTGATATTTGAGCTTCAGCAACACAGAGGCTCAGTGAAGCGGCTGCGAAGTGAAGACCATTAAAAGAACCGTTATTAATAACACGGTTTAAACGTTTGAGCGGAGGGAGGCGCCCGTTAAACATGGCCTCCGTTAAACATGGCCTTCGTTAAACTCCTGCCCTGGTCCAGTGTACGCCACGCTACAGGAGATGAGAAGGGAATTCCAGCAGCTCATCATGGCTGCCACAGATCTCTGTTCCCCCCGCTGCTTTGTGACGCCACAGAATAACCTCCGTCTCCCCTCCCTCAGACGTCCTGACGCCTCACTACCCCTGGCAGTCCTCGGACGTCTCGGTGGGGATGCTGCCTCCTCACCACGGCAACGACTTCGGCCTGGAGCCTCCAGGGCACAACAAGGAGAACGAGGACGACGTGGAGGCCATGTCGACTGATTCCTCCAGCAGCAGCAGCGACTCCGATTAAAAAAGAGAGAGTGTGTGTGTGTGTGTGTGTGTGTGTGGACCACTGAGCAGCACCTGATCAAACATCTCCACCTTTGGTTTGTGCAGAGCTCGAACATGAGGAAGGACAAACATGAAGCATTAAATGTCTTGTGTCCAAAACCCAAAGATGTGAATGTGGTTAATATGATAGAAAACAAGAAAAAAAGCAGCAAATCTCCATATTGAGGCTGAATTTTTTTTACTTTACTGGATTCTCAAATAGTTGTTAGTTGTTCTGCAGGAGCGATCAGACGCTCTGCAGGAGCGATCAGACGCTCTGCAGGAGAGCGTCTGATCGCTGCAGCTCTGCAGCAGAGCGTCTGATCGCTGCAGCTCTGCAGCAGAGCGTCTGATCGCTGCAGCTCTGCAGGAGCGATCTGATCGCTGCAGCTCTGCAGGAGCGATCTGATCGCTGCAGCTCTGCAGGAGCGATCAGACGCTCTGCTGCAGCTCTGCAGGAGAGCGTCTGATCGCTGCAGCTCTGCAGCAGAGCGTCTGATCGCTGCAGCTCTGCAGCAGAGCGTCTGATCGCTGCAGCTCTGCAGGAGCGATCAGACGTTCTGCTGCAGCTCTGGCAGGAGAGCGTCTGATCGCTGCAGCTCTGCAGGAGCTCGTTCATAAAGGAGATTTAAAGCATCATTTACAGTCATTGTGTCCGCTAACATCTTAAGTTCCACGCTACCTTTTATTAAATCTGCCATCATCTCGTGGAATGAGTTTGTAAGAGCAGCCTTTAGTTTTCCTTGACCTTCATGTTTCATCTGCTCTTAATCTGTTAACGAACAGCTTCAGCCTCAGAGCTGCAGGTTCCGTGTTGTCGAGCAGTTAAAGGTTTGAAGACGTCATCGTCAGAATTAAATGAGTCGATCGTTCTTGTATAAATATTCTAAAGGAAGCGGCTCCTGCAGAGTAAAGACCAAAGTGTCAGAGTTCCTGCTGACGTCTTCAGCTTTTCTTTTCCTAACGAGATCGACATTTGGGGAAATTCACAAATGGACTTTCTTGCTGAGATGAACAGATTGAAACCACGAACTGTTCCTAAGTGAACTGTATTTGCTCCAGTTTAACAATTACATTTTGAACAAACAAGGGAGGCTTGTGTACTTTTGCATTCAGTTCAAGCGAATAACAACTTGAAGAATAAAAGATGAATTCCCATTCTTAAAGTCCTGTGAGGAAACAATCTGAACTAAATCTTTCTTATGACCGAAGAGGTGGAACCTTCTTTCTGAGTTCCTTACATTCCTCTCAGCTCTTCGTAAATACGTTTCCATCCAGAAGGAAGACGGACAGCGATGTTCCAGAACTTACTGACAAAGTGTGTGACTGTTCGAGCAGCGAGAAACTAATTAGTATTAAGTTCTTGATGCTGTGCTGCACTTCTGCCTCTTGTGGTCAGAACGAGTATTACAACAACAAACATTTTCACACATGAAAAACAAAACAAATATTATTCTGACAATTTCTCCTTTTTTCACTTGTTGATTCATAAACACGAGAAGAAATTATTTCAGACTCACAGTTATGTATCTTCCTCTCCGGGCTTCCTGACTTCTACATGACTCATTATTATCTTTTATATTTTAAACACACGGGCTGAAACAGAAACCCAACATTTGACTCGTGTTGCTCTTTGGTGACCATGTTTGAAAGTGTGTCTCAGTGTTGGAGCTCATGTGTCCCACGTTTACTGTCCGATAACAAAATGCTGTTAATTTACCTCTGTGTAAATAAGCTTGTATATACTCCGCTTTGTAAATAAATACTTTATTTGAATAGATACTGTGTTTCTTTCCAGTGGTTATACTGACTGTAGAAAGTAAATGTAATTAAACAATAAATACAAATACAAATCACTTAAATGTGCAAAAACTTTCTGAGGATACAGTTTATTGAGGATCCGTTCTTCATATAACTGCAGGTCAAAGTGTTTTACTTACTCTGTTGTATCTGTTATATCTGTTGTATCCTGCTTTCTCTGGCCGCAGGGAGATGTATATTGTTTTTAATAAGATATTGGATCTGTAGCGTTCCTTCAGGTGCTGAAAATCCTTAAAAACTAGAATTAAGATTGGATTTTGGATTAACATTAATCCCCATTTATTACACAGCAGTTATGTTTTTTTTCTTTCAATTCCAACATGTGACATTAAAACGGTAAACATTTAGGCATCATAATGAAATAAGAATAACATGCATGACTCGGATGATACATTCAGCATAGGTAACTGTATTATAGTAAAAGAAAGAAAACAGAAAATGTTGGTAATAAAATAAAATATCTCCGAGACCTCGAGAACTTGGCTTCATGGATGTGACGTTCCCCAGAAATGTAAACTGAACTGGGAATGTTTTCAGAGTATAATATTACATCCTTGTCTTGTGAGTGTTAACATAGTCTTCTTTCTTTCCAGAATCCTGATGTGTAGATGTTTACTTTTTTCATTTTTACAAACTTCACATTTGCTATCAAACAACACAAAATATTGGGATAAATATTATGCACAATTTTGCAATGTATTTCCTTCATTTTGTTGGGGATAATTTAGGTGAAAGGCCAGAAGGAGGCTATATTTACACAGTCAAGGCCATGACGCTGCTGCCTTCAGGCACACTGTGTAAACTCCCAAGTCGATGATTGTGTATTTTGGTTAAAAAGGAAGAGCAGAGAAATAATTACTTTTCTAGTTGTAGG
>NW_021166926.1:45061-70061 GCF_900634415.1 Cottoperca gobio | reverse complement strand
AGTAAGATGTAAGAAGTAAGAAGATGTAAGAAGTAAGATGTAAGAAGTAAGATGTAAGAAGATGTAAGAAGTAAGAAGTAAGAATATGTAAGAAGTAAGATGTAAGAAGTAAGAAGTAAGATGTAAGAAGTAAGATGTAAGAAGTAAGATGTAAGATGTAAGATGTAAGATGTAAGAAGTAAGATGTAAGAAGTAAGAAGTAAGATGTAAGAAGTAAGATGTAAGAAGTAAGAAGTAAGAAGTAAGATGTAAGAAGTAAGATGTAAGAAGTAAGATGTAAGATGTAAGAAGTAAGATGTAAGAAGTAAGATGTAAGAAGTAAGATGTAAGATGTAAGAAGTAAGATTTAAGAAGTAGAATGTAAGAAGTAAGATGTAAGATGTAAGAAGTAAGATGTAAGAAGTAAGATGTAAGATGTAAGATGTAAGAAGTAAGAAGTAAGATGTAAGAAGTAAGAAGAAGTAAGAAGTAAGATGTAAGAAGTAAGAGAGATGTAAGAAGTAAGATGTAAGATGTAAGAAGTAAGAAGTAAGAAGTAAGAAGTAAGATGTAAGATGTAAGATGTAAGAAGTAAGATGTAAGATGTAAGAAGTAAGAGTAAGAAGTAAGAAGTAAGAAGTAAGATGTAAGATGTAAGAAGTAAGATGTAAGATGTAAGAAGTAAGAAGTAAGCTGTAAGAAAGTAAGATGAAAGATGCCGCCTGCTTGTGAAATGTGGCAGAGAACACGGAGGAGATGAAATGTGTCTTCATGTGCGGAACAGACAAAGAAGCTCTTTAAAGATGTCCATGTGATATTGTTAGATTGGACTTTGACGTGATGAGAAGGCAGTTTATCAAACACTAGCAATCGTCTTGTTCTTCGTCTCCAGCCCCGAGGAGGCCGCGGACATTACCTCTCAGATGATTGGTCGGAAGCTTTACACCAAGCAGACCGGGGAGGCGGGTCGAATCTGCAACCAGGTGTTCATCTGCGAGCGCAGGTACCCACGCAGGGAGTACTACTTCGCCATCACCATGGAGAGGCACTACCAGGTACAACACACAAAACACACACCACACTCACAATTTTACATTTGCAGTTGTCCATTTTAAGTATGTTTTGGATTTCTAAGAGTAAATAATATATTTTTAAAAATATATTAATTCCTACTTTAATTCTTTTACATTCTTAGTTGTAGTGGTTGGCATATATTTATTTTTTATTATATAATTTATTCGCTTTTTTTTCGTTATTTAATCTATGTGTGTGTGTGTGTGTGGTGTGTGTGTGTGTGTGTGTGTGTGTGTGTGTGTGTGTGTATATATGTATATACAGTATATCTCAAAAGTGAGTACACCCTTTAGATTTTTGCAAATATTCTGTTATATCCTTTCAGGGGATAACATTATCCTACTGAAACTTTGATATAACTTAAAGTAGTCAGTGTGCTGCTTGAATAACAGTATAGATTTATTGTCCTTTGAAAATTACTCAGTACACAGCTGTTAATGTCTAAACAGCTGGCAACAAAAGTGAGTACACCCCATAGTGAACATGTCCTAATTGTGCCCAATGATGTTGTTTTCCCGCCCTGGTGTCATGTGACTCGTTAGTGTTACAAGGATTCAGGTGTAAATGATAAGCAGGGCTGTTAAATTTGGTGTTTTGGGCACAATTCTCTCTGAATGCTGGACAACATGGCACCTCATGGCAAGGAACTCTCTGAGCGGCTGAAAAAAAGGATTATTGCGCTTCACAAAGATGGCCTTGGCTATAAGAAGATTGCCAACACCATGAAAATGAGTTGCAGCACAGTGGCTAAGATCATACAGCGGTTTTCCAGGACAGGTTCCACTCGGAACAGGCCTCGCCAGGGTCGACCAAAGAAGTTGAGTCCACGTGCTCAGCGTCATATCCAGAGGTTGGTTTCCAAAAATAGACGTGCGAGTGCTTCCAGCATTGCTGCAGAGGTTGCAGAAGTGGGATGTCAGCCTGTCAGTGCCCAGGACCATACGCCGCACACTGCATCAAATCGGTTTGTATGGCCGTCGCCCCAGACAGAAGCCCCTTCTGAAACCGATGCATAAGAAAGCCCGCAAACAGTTTGCTGAAGACAATGAATCCAAGAACATGAGTTACTGGAACCATGTCCTGTGGTCTGATGAGACCAAAATAAACCTGTTTGGGTCAGATGGTGTCCGGCGTGTGTGGCGGCACCCTGGTGAGGAGTACCAAGACAAATGTGTTTTGCCTACAGTCAAGCATGGTGGTGGCAGCATCATGGTCTGGGGCTGCATGAGTGCTGCCGGCACTGGGGAGCTGCATTTCATTGAGGGACACATGAATTCCAATATATACTGTGACATCCTGCAGCAGAGCATGATCCCCTCTCTTCGGAAACTGGGCCGTAGGGCAGTTTTCCAACATGATAATGACCCTAAACACACCTCCAAGATGACAACGGCCTTGCTGAAGAAGCTGAAGGTTAAGGTGATGGACTGGCCAAGTATGTCTCCAGACCTAACCCAATTGAGCACATGTGGGGCATCCTCAAGAGGAAGGTGGAGGAGTGCAAGGTGTCCAACATCCGTGCGCTCCGTGATGTCGTCGTGGAGGAGTGGAAGAAGATTCCAGAAGCACCTGTGCAGCTCTGGTGAATTCCATGCCCAGGAGGGTTAAAGCAGTGCTAGATAACAATGGTGGGTCACACAAAATATTGACACTTTGGGCACAATTAGGACATGTTCACTATGGGGTGTACTCACTTTTGTTGCCAGCTGTTTAGACATTAACAGCTGTGTACTGAGTAATTTTCAAAGGACAATAAATCTATACTGTTATTCAAGCAGCACACTGACTACTTTAAGTTATATCAAAGTTTCAGTAGGATAATGTTATCCCCTGAAAGGATATAACAGAATATTTGCAAAAATCTAAAGGGTGTACTCACTTTTGAGATATACTGTATATGGATATATATAATATAGTATATCCACATATATATACACATATATATACAACATATATATATATATATAGATATATATTATATATATAAGATATAGATATATATATCTATATATAATATTATATATATAGTATATATATATATAACTGCTTTTCTCAGTGTTATTAAATAATGTTTTGTTGTTCCGATACGAGTCATGGCAGAGGAACAATACGATCAGCTGATCACAAAGAGCCCTAAAGATGAGTTCAGGTTTATCTCAGACTTCTGACATTAAAGCGTTTTTCTTGTTTGTGGATGTAAATAGAGTTTCTGTCCGTCAGACTTTCTAACTGGAAGAGTGCAGAAGCTCTGGAGTTAAACTCCACCCTCGTGTCCCTCAGGGCCCCGTGTTGATTGGCAGCTCGCAGGGAGGCGTGAACATCGAAGATGTTGCGGCGGAGAATCCAGACGCCATCGTGAAGGAGCCCATCGACATCGTGGAGGGCATTAAGATGGAGCAGGCTGTCAAGGTACGATCCACGGCAGATGGAAGCAGCCACGAGTCACTGGAGACGCTCCAGCAGAAACAGGATGCTGTGTGTGTTTGTGTTGCATTGTGGGAGACGATCATCACAGGAGGCTGTTGTCAGAAGGAAAGCGTTTCCTGAGCCGCAGGTTTAATCTCTTCTCATACTTCTCAGCAGACTTCGTTCCTCCCACAGAAACACATCTGCCGTCATTCAAGACGTCTTCTTGTTTTGCCGTTTGTTATTTTCAGAGATGCGTGGAGAGTAAATGTCCTGGTGGTTATTGGAGCGCTACGACCCGTTAAAGCCATAAACTTACGTCAGACGGAAAAGATCATTAGGACAGTTAGTTTCACAGAAGACACTTTGGACAAGTTTGGTACCAACTGCTGTCTGAGGTCACGGTGACGACGTGAGACGTCTTCAGAGCGGCACTCTGAGTGATGATCTGCTGCGCTCACACCCAAACGGGAAGCACCTTCGTGTTGTTATTAATCTGCTTTATTACAGCTGCATGAACTCGATACAAACAGATTGAGCTGCGGACTTAAAGATCCAAGATGTTTATTATTGGTGCTCACAGACGGCTACAATAATTATTTCCTCCATCTCTGATTGGACAACATCAGGACGCTGGAGAACTTTCAAGAACAGAGTCTCGTGAATTGGTGTCTTTGCATTGACTTTGTAGGTGAGAGGGAAGCATTGATGAGGCTTCTGAGCATGTAGGGCAGGTGACACGCAGACAGACGCAGACAGACGCAGACAGACGCAGACACACGCAGACACACGCAGACACACGCAGACACACGCAGACAACACGCAGACACACGCAGACACACAGACACACGCAGACAGACACACAGACACGCAGACAGACAGACACACAGACACACGCAGACAGACACACAGACACCACGCAGACAGACACACAGACACACACACACGCAGACGCAGACAGACACACGCAGGACAGACACACGCAGACAGACACACGCAGACAGACGCACGCAGACAGACGCACGCAGACAGACAGACACACAGACACACGCAGACACACGCAGACAGACACAAGACACGCAGACAGACAGACACACAGACAGACACACGCAGACAGACACACAGACACACGCAGACAGACACACAGACACACACACACGCAGACGCAGACAGACACACGCAGGCAGACACACGCAGACAGACGCACGCAGACAGACACACAGACACACGCAGACAGACACACAGACACACGCAGACAGACACACAGACACACACGCAGACGCAGACAGACACACGCAGACAGACACACGCAGACAGACACACGCAGACAGACACACGCAGACAGACACACGCAGACAGACGCAGACAGACGCACGCAGACAGACACACGCAGACAGACACACGCAGACAGACACACTGCAGGACAGACACACGCCAGACAAGACACACGCAGACACACGCAGACAGACGCCACCGCAGACAGACCACCGCAGACAGACACACCGACAGAACACGCAGACAGCCGCAGACAACACACGCAGACACACGCCAGACAGACGCAGACAGACACACGCAGACAGACGCACAGACAGACGCAGACAGACCCAGACAGACACACGCAGACACACGCAGACAGACATAATACGTTTAAGCTGTGAGAGAATTTAAAGTGTTTTTAATGTGAACACAGGTTTGTCTTAAAAATGACCTTCAGAAAAACATCTTGGTTTCATTTCCCTCTGAACTTGGTTGTGAGCGTTTCCTCTTGCTTCTCGTCCCTCTGAGTGTTTAGTGTCTGAGCGTCACAGAGAGCAGACGCATGTTTCACACAGACGCTGCTGCTTGCAGAGCTTGAGTAAATGCACAACATTAATGTTCCCTGGTGTCCAACTCACACACGTCTGTAAAACCACACGACATTAAAAAGACGCTGCTTCTCTTGAAGTTCAGCTTTTATATTTCAGGTTGAAAATCATCGTTTTTAACTCGATGGTATTTACTACAAGTGATTGAGTTTATAAAACCAGATATAGTCTGTCCTCCGGCAAGGTCGCTCAGAAGATGGGTTTTCCCGCCGGCGCTGGTAACCGATTGCAGCGCAGAGCATGATCAAACGGTACAACCTGTTCATCAAGTACGACGCCCTCCATGGTGGAGATCAACCCCATGGTGGAGGACTCCTCCGGCACTGGTACACACACACACACACACACACACACACACACACACAGGAGTTATCTAAGCGTGACCGTTATTAACTATTGTTTGTTTTCCGTAAATATATAAACATAAATACCTTGTTTGAAGCGGTCACTAACAAACTGTGTGTGTGTGTGTGTGTGAACCAGGGTCGCCTGTGTTAATGTTTAAATGCTTCAACTAATGAAGGGTTAATCTTTGTGGATCAGAGTGATTGACTGAAGTTTCCACTCGCTGCTGTTAAAGAATGAAACGTCACGGAGTCGTCCTCTGATGCTGAAACTTGTCTGTCACCAGTGATGTGCATGGACGCCAAGATCAGCTTCGACTCCAACGCAGAGTACCGGCAGAAGATAGTGTTCGCCATGCAGGACTGGACCCAGGAGGACCCGCGGGACCAGCAGGCCGCCAAGGCCGACCTCAACTACATCGGCCTGGACGGAACCATCGGCTGCCTGGGTGCGTGCACGGAGACGCTGCTGCTTCACACTATTGTTTCAACATAAGATGATCATTATTATTGATATTGTGATTATTGTCGAGCTCGTCTACATCTCATGTTTCAGATACTCAGGATCAGTAAAGAAACTGCACTTTAAATTATTTAAAACATTCTTTTTGTTGTTTTCAGTTCAATAAAATTGTTTAAATTATTTTTTTAAATAATAATTTAGCAATTAATGTTTATTATTTCAGCAGTATACTATATAAGTGAGTTCACTTTAATATCTGTTTATCTATTCAACATCCTGAGTGTTTTACTTTGAAGTGACTAATGGTCGTTGCTCTCCAGTTAACGGAGCCGGTCTGGCCATGGCCACCATGGACATCATCAAGCTCCACGGCGGCACGCCCGCCAACTTCCTGGATGTGGGAGGAGGAGCCACAGCTCATCAGGTGACCGAGGCCTTCAAACTCATCACCTCTGACAGGAAGGTACGAGCACGCAGACACACCTGCAAGTTCACTGCCAGGATGTTCTTTATCACCGCTTCATGTTAGCTCATGCTAATGCTAATGCTAATGCTAATGTCAGGTCCAGGCCATCCTCGTCAACATCTTCGGAGGCATCATGAGGTGTGACGTCATCGCTCAGGGCATCATCATGGCTGTGAGGGAACCTGAACCTCAGGATCCCCATCGTAGTGCGGTTACAAGGTAGAACACGCACGCACGCACGCACACACACACAGGCAGCAGCTGGCAGCTCAGCAGGAGAACTCGTGTCTGTTTGATGCCTCCGACTTCAAAGTCTGTCTCCTGGAAACATGCAGAGAGCGATGACCCCGACTGAACTGTGCATCATCATCGTTTATTATGTTTTTACAGTTGTCTTTAAATATCTTGTTTTATCCAAAACCCAAACATATTCACTTTAATAAGATATAAAACAGAGAAGTCATCAAAAGAGTCACATTAATATAAATATCTAATATGTCAGAGCCCTGAGCCTCGCGGCAGGTGCATTATATTATTATATTAAACATTGTCTCGGCATCGAAACGTTTCTTTACACCAGGGGGAACAGTCTGTTCTTGGTGTGGGGGTCTACCTCTGTCCATGTTTGTATGTTCCGCTCTGCAGAGTTATATTCTATTGCTGTCTAGATTATTATTTTATTTCTTCTAGTGGATTTCTTTGTGTGTGTTGTGACCTCGAGGGATCTAATGGTCTCGCGCGGGTCGTACACGGCCCGGAGGTTCCCCGCCGCTGCTTTAAGGATTTAATTGATTAATCAAAGATTGTCTCTTGACGGACTAACTGCTGCAGCTCGACTGTACGTGACCTTCAGATGGTTAGACGTGACTCCTCGGCTCACATCATCTCCACACAGATCTGCTGCCTGCTTGTGTTTGGAGCCTGAACAGAGCTGACGTTTCTCCGTTTCCCTCGGGGCGACACTTTTCTGCTCCTGTTTTTCATTTTGGAATCAAACACCCCGTCAACTCCAGCTGGTGCCGAGCGACTGAGCTACACGTTAAGATTTATAGGATCCGAAGTGTAGAAGTGCTGCTGCTTCACTGACGCTGAGCGCTCAGACGCACTCGGGGATATTTTTTATCCACATGTGAAAAACCTCAGTGTTAAAGAATCTGCAATTTCTAATGAGCACAGAAAAGTAAATGAAGCTTCTCTGACTGAAGGTCTGTCCTTCACTCTCTCCTGCTGAAGCCAGCAGAGTTCAAGAAGCTCAGGTCTGTGACCTGCAGCCGAACACCAATCGCAATCCTCCTTCATCACTTCATCCAACAGCAGAGCAGCAGAGCCGTGGCTGCACACGAGAGGAAGAGGAGGAGAACACAGAAGATGATGTCGACTAAAAACATGAACTTTGTCGTCATCTGGTTGAAACTCCTGGATTTAAATCTACATCGCAGGGAAAACAATCCCAGTGTGAAGCGTCTGTCTAAAGATCAGACGAATGAAAGCAGAAGATAAAAACACTTGAATGTGTTTTTACTTCCAGCCGCAGAGACGTCACCTCCCTCTGGTGTGAAGCACTGAGTGAGCTGACCGTTACAACTTCTGTGTTCTGTTTGTTAGGGACGAGAGTGGACGATGCTAAAGCTCTGATCGCTGCCAGTCCGCTGAAGATCCTCGCCTGTGACGACCTGGACGAGGCCGCCAAAATGGTACACACACACACACACACACACACACACACACGATTGTTTAACTGGTTAATACTTTGAGGTAAAGACTTTATTTCCACAGTTTGTAAGTCTGTAATAATAATGGACGATGAGCTGCGTTCTTGTGGAAGGTTCTTAATGTTTAACACGTCTGGATGTATTTAAGTGGTTTATTTATTTCCATATGCTCGGAGTGTTTAGCAGCAGCTGTGATGTGAAGAACTGAAGCTCTGGGTTTCTTCTCTGGCAGGTTGTGAAGCTTTCTGAGATCGTCTCTCTGGCCAAGGAAGCTCAAGTGGACATCACCTTCCAGCTGCCCATCTAAGAGAAGAAACCTCCACCTTTGACCTCCATGACCCCCCCCCCCCCAAACCACGTCTCCCCCTTCCCCCCTACCGCACACCACACGCACGCACACGCAGCAACACCTCCTCTCCTCCTCTGGCATGATGGCAGCTGTCTGCCAGGTAAACACGATGGATTCAGTTGTTCTGGCGCTCCGCCCTTCGTCTCCCACGTTTCTACAAACTTTACGTTGCACTTGAGTCGAAACGCACAAACCTCCACTTTTAACTTCCTCACGCACGACAACACCCGTTTGTTATTCAAGCAGCTGTTGGGAAATGTTTGGAAAACAAAGCGCGAGCAGCTGAAGCTTGTTCCCGTCTCATTGTTTAGGGTTCCGGCTCCTGCTGAAGCATTGTAATCCCATTACTGTAATACACACGTGCACGGTGGTCTGCTGTAGGAACGTAACGCACGCGCACGGTGGTCTGCTGTAGGAACGTAACGCACGCGGCACGGTGGTCTGTCGTAGGAACGTAACACACGGTGGTCTGCCGTAGGAACGTAACCACACGGTGGTCTGGCCGTAGGAACGTAACACACGGTGGTCTGTCGTAGGAACGTAACACACGGTGGTCTGCCGTAGGAAACGTAACACACGGTGTTCTGCCGTAGGAACGTAACACACGGTGGTCTGCCGTAGGACCGTAACACACGGTGGTCTGCCGTAGGAACGTAACACACGGTGGGTCTGCCGTAGGAACGTAACACACGGTGTTCTGCCGTAGGAACGTAACACACGGTGTTCTGCCGTAGGACCGTAACACACGGTGTTCTGCCGTAGGACCGTAACACACGGTGGTCCTGCCGTAGGAACGTAAACACACGGTGGTCTGCCGTAGGAACGTAACACACGGTGTTCTGCCGTAGGAACGTAACACACGGATGTTCTGCCGTAGGACCGTAACACACGCGTGCAGAACAAACACGCTGTCAGTCGAAGCATTGATTGTAAGTCGTGTTCGCTGCAGACGTTTCTTTCTGCAGGTCGAACTGCACATTTCAACAGTGGAGACACGTTTCCTGCGCGACGCTGTGAGCAGGAAACACTGAACACAGTTCTTTATCAAGCTTTGAGCACGTTTAGCATCTGGATGCAGAGTTGATCATATCTGGGACCTTCGCTGCCAGCTGTGGACTCGGGCGTATTGATCTGTGGCGTCCTGACGTCTCACGTTTTGAACAAGTTTAAAATGAATTACTCAGCGTTGCTGTTTCGCAGAGAGGAGCCTCGAGGGAGAAACACGCAGACTAAGAGTCGAGCGTTTAATCCGCACCGTGTGATTTCTTCTTCGTCTCTTTCTTCCTCGCTGATTACAAAGCGCTGCAGCGCGAGCTTCTTCTCTCCTGACCCGTCCTGCTGAGGTGAAGCGTGCTTTATTATGTTAGCCAATGAGGGCGCACTGAGGCTCATCCGCTGCTCCAATCAGATGCTAGAACACCATTGTCGTGTTGGGAGCACAAGGCTCTCGTTCTTCTGGAGGTTTCTTCTTCCATCGATGTTGAAAGTTAAGGAACAAGCTGACGGCTGGAGTTTTGAGTTTCTGCGTATTTATGATGAAGAATTCTGCTTCCCGTCTGCCATCATGCCTCCTCCTCTTCCTCCTCCTCTTCCTCTGTTACTGTATGTGAAGAGCTGAGGGTGGTGTGTCTATACCTCTTCCTCTCCTCCTCTTCTCCTTCTCCCTCCTCCTCCTTCAGTGCTCCGAACACAAGCCGACGTTGTGAGTTGTACGTCATTTATTATATCTTGTAAATAACGCTGATGTTCTCTCTGTACAATATTTATGCTCTGAAAGAGACGACGAACGCAAACCTAAAATAAAACTGAGAACACAACTGGTCCGTGTCTGTGGACGCTTCTGTAAATACAGTACACACAATACACCACAAGTAACACACAATAACACACAAGACACCACAACATACACCATACACCATACACCATACAACATACACAATACAACATACACCACAACATACACCATACACCACAAACATACACAATAACACCACAACATACAACAATACACCACAAGACACACAATACACCACAACATACACAATACACCACAACATACACAATACACACAACATACACAATACACCACAACATACACAAGACACCACAACATACACAATACAACACAATACAACACAATACAACACAACACTACACAAATACACCACAACATACACAATACACCACAAACATACACAATCCACCACAACACACACAATACACCACAACATACACAATACACCACACATACACATACACACAGTACACACAATACACCACAACATACACAATTACACCACAACATAACAATACACACAGTACACACAATACACCACAACATACACAATACACCACAACATACACAATACACCACAACATACACAGCACACACAATACACCACAATACACACAATACACACAATACACACAATACACCACAACATACACACAACACAATACACACAATACACACAATACACACAATACACCACAATACACACACAACATACACAGTACACACAATACACCACAACATACACAATACACCACAACATACACAGTACACACAATACACCACAACATACACAGTACACACAATACACCACAACATACACAATACACACAATACACCACAACATACACAGTACACACAATACACCACAACATACACAATACACACAATACACACAATACACCACAATACACCACAACATACACAATACACACAATACACACAATACACCACAATACACCACAACATACACAATACACACAATACACCACAACATACACAATACACCACAACATACACAGTACACCACAATACACCACAACATACACAGTACACACAATACACACAATACACACAATACACACAATACACCACAACATACACAGTACACACAATACACCACAATACACACAATACACACAATACACCACAACATACACAATACACACAATACACCACAATACACACAGTACACACAATACACCACAACATACACAATACACCACAACATACACAATACACACAATACACCACAACATACACAATACACACAATACACCACAACACAACACAATACACACAATACACACAATACACACACACACACAATACACACAATACAATACACACAATACAATACACACAATACACACAATACACACAATACAATACACACAACACAATACACACAATACACAACAACACACACAACAATACACAACATACACAACAACATACACCACAATACAAAACAATACACACACAACAGCACACACAACAATACACACACAACAGCACACACAACACAATACACACCACAACAGCACACACAACAATACACACACAACAGCACACACACAATACACACACAACACACAACAATACACACACAATACACACACACGCACACACAACAATACACACACAACAATACACACACAACAGCGCACGCACACAACAGCGCACGCACACAACAGCGCACAACAACACACAAAAATACACAAAGTACACAACAACACACAAACAATACACAAAGTACACACCAACACACAACAAACACAACAATACACCCACAATACACCACAATACACAACAATACACACAATACACACAATACACCACAATACACAACATACACATACATAAATGCATTTACATAAATGCATACAGATAGAGAGGGAGAAGAAGAGAGGGAGGGGAGGAGAGAGGAAGAGAAGGAAGAGAGCACCGGGAGGTGTCCCCCGGCAGTCTAAGCCTATAGCAGCATAACTAGGGGCTGATCCAGGGCAAACCTGAGCCGGCCCTAACTATAAGCTTTATCAAAAGGAAAGTCTTTAGCCTACTCTTAAATGTGGAGAGGGTGTCTGCCTCCCGAACACAAACTGGAAGCTGGTTCCACTGGAGAGGAGCTTGATAGCTGAAGGCTCTGGCTCCCATTGTACTCTTAGAGACTCTAGGAACCACAAGTAACCCTGCAGTCTGGGAGCGTAATGCTCTAGTTGGTTTATAAGGTACTATGAGATCTTTAAGATATGCTGGAGCCTCACCATAATTGATTGTAAGTCAGGAGAAGGATTTTGAATTCTATTCTGTATTTTACCGGGAGCCAGTGCAGAACAGCTAATACAGGAGTAATATGATCCCGTTTCCTTGTTCTTGTCAATACGCGTGCCGCTGCATTTTGGATCAACTGAAGAGTCTTAAGCGACTTTTTGGGACAACCTGATAACAATGAGTTGCAGTAATCCAGCCTTGCAGTAATCTTCAGATCATCATATCATCAGATCTTCATATCATCATATCTTCAGATCATCAGATCTTTCATATCATCAGATCTTCATTTCATCAGATCATTATATCTTCAGATCTTCAGATCATCAGATCTTCAGATCATCATATATCAGAGCATCAGATCTTCATATCATCAGATCTTCGGATCATCATATCTTCAGATCTTCAGATCATCATATCTTCAGATCATCATATCTTCAGATCATCATATCATCAGAATCTTCATATCATCAGATCTTCAGATCATCATATCTTCAGATCTTCATATCATCAGATCAGATCTTCATATCATCAGATCAGATCATCAGATCTTCATATCTTCAGATCATCATATCATCAGATCATTATATCATCAGATCATTATATCTTCAGATCATCAGATCTTCAGATCATCATATCATCAGATCTTCAGATCATCATATCAGATCATCATATCATCATATCTTCAGATCTTCAGATCATCATATCATCAGATTATCATATCTTCAGATCATCATATCATCCGATCTTCAGATCATCATATCACCATATCTTCAGATCATCAGATCTTCATATCTTCAGATCATCATATCTTCAGATCATCATATCTTCAGATCATCAGATCTTCATATCTTCAGATCATCATATCTTCAGATCATCATATCTTCGATCTTCCAGATCATCATATCAGATCATCAGATCTTCAGATCATCATATTATCAGAGCATCAGATCTTCATATCATCAGATCTTCGGATCATCATATCTTCAGATATTCAGATCATCATATCTTCAGATCATCATATCATCAGATCTTCATATCATCATATCTTCAGATCTTCAGATCATCATATCTTCAGATCATCATATCATCAGATCTTCATATCATCAGATCAGATCTTCATATCATCAGATCAGATCATCATATCTTCATATCTTCATATCATCAGATCAGATCATCATATCTTCAGATCATCATATCATCAGATCATTCTATCATCAGATCATTATATCATCAGATCATTATATCATCATATCATCAGATCATCATATCATCAGATCTTCAGATCATCATATCTTCAGATCATCATATCTTCAGATCATCATATCTTCAGATCATCATATCGTCAGATCATCAGATCTTCAGATCATCAGATCATCATATCATCAGATCTTCAGATCATAATATCATATCTTCAGATCTTCAGATCATCATATCATCAGATCATCATATATTCAGATCATCATATCATCAGATCATCAGATCATCAGATCACCATATCTTCAGATCATCATATCACCATATCTTCAGATCATCATATCTTCAGATCTTCAGATCATCATCATATCAGATCATCAGATCTTCAGATCTTCAGATCATCATATCAGATCATCAGATCTTCAGATCATCATATCATCAGATCATTAGATCATCATATCATCAGATCATTAGATCTTCAGATCATCATATATTAATTTCATCATATCTTTAGATCATCATATCTTCAGATCATCAGTTCTACAGATCATCCTATTATCAGATCATCATATATTCATTTCATCATATCTTCAGATCATCATATCTTCAGATCTTCATTTCTTCAGATCATCATATCACCATATCTTCAGGTCATCAGATCTACATATCAGATCTTCAGATCATCATATCACCATATCTTCAGATCAGATCTTCAGATCATCATATCTTCAGATCTTCAGATCTTCATTTCTTCAGATCATCATATCACCATATCTTCAGATCATCAGATCTTCATATCATCATATCTTCAGATCATCATATCTTCAGATCATCATATCTTCAGATCATCAGATCATCAGATCTTCAGATCATCAGATCATCATATCACCATATCTTCAGATCATCATATCTTCATATCATCATATCTTCAGATTATCATATCTTCAGATCATCATATTTTCAGATCATCATATCTTCGGATTATCATATCTTCAGATCATCAGATCTTCAGATCATCAAATCATCAGATCTTCAGATCATCATATCTTCAGATTATCATATCTTCAGATCATCAGATCTTCATATCATCATATCTTCAGATCATCAGATCTTCATATCACCATATCTTCAGATCTTCATATCATCATATCTTCAGATCATCAGATCTTCAGATCATAAAATCATCAAATCATCAGATCACCAGATCATCAGATCTTCAGATCATTAGATCATCAAATCATCAGATCACCAGATCATCAGATCTTCAGATCATTAGATCATCAGATCATCAGATCGGATTCATCACGTGACACAAAACAGACTATGTTTAAAGTCCGACAGGAAACTGCTGCTGCAAATATCACAAGGTGGTTTCAGTCATCAGACCTCCTGCTGCTTTCAGATCTTTACTCCAATTATGTAATGTCACACACACACTTTGCGTGTTCTTGTTCTGCCGACACAAAGACTCCTCCAGCGTGAGACTTTACACACTTGCTGTCGTGTTTCTGCAGATGAAAGCAGCAGATCAGTGTCGAGATGATTCTTCATGGACTGTTCATTCATTCATGTTTCAGTCCTTTAATGAGTTTACTGTGGCTGCAGGAACAAAGTGGTCCTTATCTTAAATCACGTTCACTCTTACAGGAGTAATGAAGTGAAGAGAGGACTTTATATACTAATATACATAATATAATAAGTGTCATCCTTAAAACACAAATGTATTTAGTGAGATTATGTATTTTGCATTTTGTGTGATTGTATACTTTTCCTCCTACATTTATCAGCTGGAGGTAAAGTACTTTAAGTACTTTAAGTACTTTAAGTACTTTAAGTACTTTAGTTTAAGTAAAAGTAGTGATTGTGCAGTAAATGTTTGATATTTTATCCGATGCATTAGATTCTATCAGATCATCACATGTTTTGTATCTTTGTCTCTAAAAAGTCAATTTTTCATGAGTTCCTCAGAAAAACAGTTTCCAGCTTTGTGACATCATCTTCCAGCTGATCAAGAGGCTTTTTAAAGACTTCATTATCTGAAGAAGGATCTGAAGGGAACATGTTGAACTGACAGGAAGGAGGGAAAAGTTCAATATCTAGTCTGAGATGTGGAGCAGAAGGATAAATGTAAATACTCAAAGTAAGTCAGCGTCACGTCCTCTCAGCTGATTGGACGTTCCTCTGATCAGCTGTTGGCTCCTGATTAAGAGTTGAGAGCAGCTCGCTGCGTTTCTCTCGGATATTAAAGGAAATCATTCCTCTAGGTTTCCTGCATCAGGGCAGATTAAAGTTTATATTTGCTTAATGAAACCTTCACTTTGTTGTTCTGCGTACACACTCACTTAATATCAGAGGCTTCACTGTGAGATGTGTTTCTCTAATTAAATGTGACTTTGTGTTGGAGGCTGGCTCCCAGGTTTCTGCAGAGATGTGGGGAATCAGCAGCGAACTCACAAAGTAGAAGTTTGTCAACATATAAAGGAAACTTCAGTTCATCACAAACATTTTTCATAATTAAAGCTGTACATGTGATGCAGTAAGAAGTTTAATATTTCCTCCGAGATGTCGAGCAGAAGCAGAAAGCAGCAGGGAATGGAAATTCTCACAGTACAAGCAATTTGTACTAAAATAAAGCATCTGTGTACTCCGTATATTTCCACCACTGCTAATGTTCTAACAACATTTCAATCTTTAAAGACAAATCATCAGATATTTAAACAAACGTGAACACATCTTTAATAGTTAGTGAAACGCTGCTCACGTGTTCATTTAATTAACACTAAAGGAATCGGTACCTTTTTAATACTCGAGTACATCTACTCGTAGTAAATGCTGATCCTGCAGTATTTCATTACTCCTCCCCCTGAAGTACAGGAAGTTGTCGGCAGCTTCACGTCTGGACTCAGTCCTCCTCCTTCTGCAGCTTCATGTGAATCCTGTGCAGCCGGAGCAGAGCAGCCGGAGCAGAGCAGCCGGAGCAGAGCAGGCGGAGCAGAGCAGCCGGAGCAGAGCAGGCGGAGCAGAGCAGCTGGAGCAGAGCAGGCGGAGCAGAGCAGGCGGAGCAGAGCAGGCGGAGTAGAGCAGCTGGAGCAGAGCAGCTGGAGCAGAGCAGGCGGAGCAGAGCAGGCGGAGCAGAGCAGCCGCGAGCAGAGCAGGCGGAGCAGAGCAGGCGGAGCAGAGCAGCTGGAGCAGAGCAGGCGGAGCAGAGCAGGCGGAGCAGAGCAGGCGGAGTAGAGCAGCTGGAGCAGAGCAGGCGGAGCAGAGCAGGCGGAGCAGAGCAGCCGGAGCAGAGCAGGCGGAGCAGAGCAGGCGGAGCAGAGCAGGTGGAGCAGAGCAGCCGGAGCAGAGCAGGCGGAGCAGAGCAGGCGGAGCAGAGCAGGCGGAGCAGAGCAGCCGGAGCAGAGCAGCCGGAGCAGAGCAGCCGAAGCAGAGCAGGCTCCTCTTCTTATTTCTATTTCTGCAATTACTAAGATGCAAGAACTGATGCTTGTGGTGCAATAATTAAAAGCACTAACTCCTGTCCATCCTTTATTTAGCAGCTGAGCTACAACCATTTTAAAAACACTTTCAGCAGGTAACAGTTCTACATGAGCCGCTGTGTACACACACACACACACACACACACACACACACACACACACACAGAACGATGTTCTTGATAGTTGTATTCACTCACAGATGACTTTCTGTGCCTCATCTCTCTCGTGCAGACTCTCCTCCTCCTCCTCAGTATCTCAGACAGTGAGGGGTGGGGGGGCACATGCAGGTTTGCTCCCGGCTGTTTGCTGCTGGCTCAGACTGATAAGTTCAGGGTTTGGCAGTCGTGCTGCTGCAGCTGCCGCTTCATTTAGTGAAGTCGTGATAAGGCCGCTCGCCTCAGTGAGAGCGTGGGTGGGTGGGGGGGTGGGCTGCTGGTCAATTAGGCCCATTCAAAAAAAGTAAACTTGCATTCTGTGTTGGAAATGAGAATAATATTTCTTAAAGTTTCCAGAAGTCAAAGAGTAAAAACAACTGGAAAGTTTTAAATAGCTTTAAATCAACAACATTTACATGTTTCATTTTTATTATTCAGGTTGAGATTCATCAGCATTTATATAAATATATATTTATGTTTCCACTGGTTTTATTGGCCAACAATCGGCCATTTTAACGACTTGTTTTATGTTCTTATTGTTACATTTAATTTAGCTTAACATTATTATTTAGTTTTATTGGTTCAGATAAAAGTTCTCTTGCAGCGCTTCAGTTCTTTGTGCTGCAGGTAAAATAATAATCTGCTGATAATAAAATAAAAACATATTATTAGATAAAATACAAGAAATCTAATATTCTATAGAAAACAAAAGAATAATAATAAATAAAGATGTTAAAATAAAACTGTTCCCTCCCAGATTTAATTAAAATATGTTTAATTTGATCATTTCTGTCTTCCAGATGCTGAATGAGGATCAGACATCTAATAACATGTGATCACATGTGATGATGACAGCAGCAGCTGCTTCACTGAGCAGCACTCTGATCAAAGAAGGATCTTTGAGGAATTTAAGGATTTAGCAGAAATATTTGATAAAATTTGGTGTGTGTGTGTGTGTGTGTGTGTGTGTGTGTGTGTGTGTGTGTGTGTGTGTGTGTGTGTGTAAGAGAGTGAGAGAGAGAGACAGCTCCATCAGCAGACAGCTGATCCTTTGCTCTCTATTACATTGGAGATGGAGAATAATATCAGCATGAGCCACACACACACTTGTGGAGAGGAGAGAGCCTCCCTGATGACCCCTGAGAGGGGGGGAGGGGGATATGATTTCCATTTTATTTTGTTTAAAGAATGCTTTCCTTTCGAGGCCAGAAAGAAAAATTGTTCAAAGCTTCCATCTGTGTTAGACAAAGAACCCATGACACACACACGCACACGCACACACACACACAAATGTATTTACTTATTGATTACCAACTTCTCCACCTCAGCCAGGTGCAAAACCATTTTTGCGATATTTCAAGATTTATTCATTTTTCTGTTGTGTGAGCAAATTGAAAATGTGCATAAAAACAGTTTGATGTAAATAAACTGAAATACTGTATTACTCTGAGCACACACTTCCACATCAGGACAGGAAGTCGTCTCCTCGTTCAGAACAGTGAGTTACTGAGGTACTAGATCAAAACTATAATCTACAGCAGGACATGAGATATAATATAACACATTTACCGCACAATCAGTAGTTTAAATACATTTTACTGATAATACTTTTACTGTCTAAAGTTTTGATTGAAGTGCAGTATTAGTACTTGTACTGCAGTAAAGGATCTGAGTACTTCATATTTTACTGCTTTTGACAGCAGCTGTTTGACAGACTGATATAAAGATATATATCTTTATATATCTCTGTTTATATATATATATATATATATATATATATATATATATATATATATATATATATATATATATATATATATATAAACTGTGTCTGGACTCAGGTGTTCCTCAGTATCATGAATCTTCTCTGTGTGTCTACTCGTCCCTCAGAGACTGTCTCCGTCTCTGCAGAATGAGACACATCAGCAGTGTCGTGCTGCCGAGTCTTTTCTCTGACATGAGATATTAAAGTATAATAACCTGCAGTGCTCTGAGTGTCTCTGTGTGTGTGTCTCTGTGTGTGTGTCTCTGTGTCTCTGTGTGTGTGTCTCTGTGTAAGTGTCTCTGTGTGAGTGTCTCTGTGTCTCTGTGTGTGTGTCTCTGTGTGAGTGTCTCTGTGTGTGTGTCTCTGTGTGAGTGTCTCTATGTGAGTGTCTCTGTCTGAGTGTCTCTGTGTGAGTGTCTCTGTGTGAGTGTCTCTGTCTGAGTGTCTATGTGTGTGTCTCTGTGTGAGTGTCTCTGTGTGAGTGTCTCTATGTGTGTGTCTCTGTGTGAGTGTCTCTGTGTGAGTGTCTCTGTGTGAGTGTCTCTGTCTGAGTGTCTCTATGTGAGTGTCTCTGTCTGAGTGTCTCTATGTGAGTGTCTCTGTGTGAGTGTCTCTGTCTGAGTGTCTCTATGTGTGTGTCTCTGTGTGAGTGTCTCTGTGTGAGTGTCTCTGTGTGAGTGTCTCTGTCTGAGTGTCTCTATGTGAGTGTCTCTGTGTGAGTGTCTCTGTGTGAGTGTCTCTGTGTAAGTGTCTCTATGTGAGTGTCTCTGTGTGTGTCTCTGTGTGAGTGTCTCTGTGTGAGTGTCTCTATGTGAGTGTCTCTGTCTGAGGTCTCTGTGTGAGTGTCTCTATGTGAGTGTCTCTGTCTGAGTGTCTCTGTGTGGTGTGTCTCTGTGTGAGTGTCTCCTGTGTGAGTGTCTCTATGTGAGTGTCTCTGTCTGAGTGTCTCTGTGTGAGTGTCTCTATGTGAGTGTCTCTGTCTGAGTGTCTCTGTCTGAGTGTCCTCTATGTGTGTGTCTCTGTGTGTGTGTCTCTGTGTAAGTGTCTCGTCTGAGTGTCTCTGTCTGAGTGTCTCTGTGTGAGTGTCTCTGTCTGAGTGTCTCTATGTGTGTGTCCTCTGTGTGTGTGTCTCTGTGTAAGTGTCTCTATGTGAGTGTCTCTGTCTGAGTGTCTCTATGTGAGTGTCTCTATGTGAGTGTCTCTGTGGTGAGTGTCTCTGTGTGAGTGTCTCTGTGTGAGTGTCTCTTTGGTCTCGTGTTGAGTGTCTCTGTGTGAGTGTCTCTGTCTGAGTGTCTCTATGTGAGTGTCTCTGTGTGAGTGTCTCTGTGTGAGTGTCTCTGTGTGAGTGTCTCTATGTGAGTGTCTCTGTGTGTGTGTCTCTGTGTGAGTGTCTCTGTCTGAGTGTCTCTATGTGTGTGTCTCTGTGTGTGTGTCTCTGTGTGAGTGTCTCTGTGTGAGTGTCTCTGTGTGAGTGTCTCTGTGTGAGTGTCTCTGTGTGAGTGTCTCTGTGTGAGTGTCTCTATGTGAGTGTCTCTGTGTGAGTGTCTCTATGTGAGTGTCTCTATGTGAGTGTCTCTATGTGAGTGTCTCTATGTGAGTGTCTCTGTCTGAGTGTCTCTGTGTGAGTGTCTCTGTGTGAGTGTCTCTGTCTGAGTGTCTCTATGTGAGTGTCTCTGTGTGAGTGTCTCTGTGTGAGTGTCTCTGTGTGAGTGTCTCTGTCTGAGTGTCTCTATGTGAGTGTCTCTGTGATTGTCCTCTATGGTGATTGTCTCTGTGTGAGTGTCTCTATGTGAGTGTCTCTATGTGATTGTCTTGTCTGAGTGTCTCTATGTGAGTGTCTCTATGTGAGTGTCTCTGTCTGAGTGTCTCTATGTGATTGTCTCTGTGTGAGTGTCTCTGTGTGAGTGTCTCTGTCTGAGTGTCTCTATGTGAGTGTCTCTATGTGAGTGTCTCTGTGTGAGGGTCTCTGTCTGAGTGTCTCTATGGTGAGTGTCTTCTGTGTGAGTGTCCTCTATGTGAGTGTCCTCTATGTGGTGAGTGTCTCTGTGTGAGTGTCTTTGTGCTGAGTGTCTCTGTGTGAGTGTCTCTGTGTGAGTGTCTCTGTGTAAGTGTCTCTGTGTGAATGTCTCTGTGTGAGTGTCTCTGTGTCTCTATGTGAGTGTCCTCTGTCTGAGTGTCTCTGTGTGAGTGTCTCTGTGTGAGTGTCTCTGTGTCTCTATGTGAGTGTCTCTGTGTGAGTGTCTCTGTGTGAGTGTCTCTATGTGAGTGTCTCTGTCTGAGTGTTTCTATGTGTGTGTCTCTGTGTGTGTGTCTCTGTGTAAGTGTCTCTGTGTGAGTGTCTCTGTGTGAGTGTCTCTATGTGAGTGTCTCTGTGTGAGTGTCTCTATGTGAGTGTCTCTGTGTGAGTGTCTCTATGTGAGTGTCTCTGTGTGAGTGTCTCTGTGTGAGTGTCTCTGTGTGAGTGTCTCTGTGTGAGTGTCTCTGTGTGAGTGTCTCTGTGTGAGTGTCTCTATGTGAGTGTCTCTATGTGAGTGTCTCTGTCTGAGTGTCTCTGTGTGTGTGTCTCTGTGTGTGTGTCTCTGTGTAAGTGTCTCTGTGTGAATGTCTCTGTCTGAGTGTCTCTATGTGTGTGTCTCTGTGTGTGTGTCTCTGTGTGAGTGTCTCTGTGTGAGTGTCTCTGTCTGAGTGTCTCTATGTGTGTGTCTCTGTGTGTGTGTCTCTGTGTAAGTGTGTCTGTGTGAATGTCTCTGTCTGAGTGTCTCTAGTGTGTGTCTCTGTGTGTGTGTCTCTGTGTAAGTGTCTCTGTGTGTGTGTCTCTGTGTGTGTTGTCTCTGTGTAAGTGTCTCTGTGTGAATGTCTCTGTCTGAGTGTCTCTGTCTGAGTGTCTCTATGTGAGTGTCTCTGTCTGAGTGTCTCTATGTGAGTGTCTCTGTCTGAGTGTCTCTATGTGAGTGTCTCTGTGTGAGTGTCTCTATGTGAGTGTCTCTGTGTGAGTGTCTCTATGTGAGTGTCTCTATGTGAGTGTCTCTGTCTGAGTGTCTCTATGTGAGTGTCTCTATGTGAGTGTCTCTGTGTGTGTGTCTCTGTGTGAGTGTCTCTATGTGAGTGTCTCTGTGTGAGTGTCTCTATGTGAGTGTCTCTATGTGAGTGTCTCTGTGTGAGTGTCTCTATGTGAGTGTCTCTATGTGAGTGTCTCTATGTGAGTGTCTCTGTGTCTCTATGTGTGTGTGTCTCTGTGTGAGTGTCTCTATGTGAGTGTTTCTGTCTGAGTGTCTCTGTGTGAGTGTCTCTGTGTGAGTGTCTCTGTGTGAGTGTCTCTGTGTGAGTGTCTCTGTCTGAGTGTCTCTATGTGAGTGTCTCTATGTGAGTGTCTCTATGTGAGTGTCTCTATGTGAGTGTCTCTGTGTGAGTGTCTCTGTCTGAGTGTCTCTATGTGAGTGTCTCTGTGTGAGTGTCTCTGTGTGAGTGTCTCTGTCTGAGTGTCTCTATGTGAGTGTCTCTGTGTGAGTGTCTCTGTCTGAGTGTCTCTGTGTGAGTGTCTCTGTGTGAGTGTCTCTGTCTGAGTGTCTCTGTGTGAGTGTCTCTGTGTGAGTGTCTCTGTCTGAGTGTCTCTATGTGAGTGTCTCTATGTGAGTGTCTCTGTGTGAGTGTCTCTGTGTGAGTGTCTCTATGTGAGTGTCTCTGTGTGAGTGTCTCTATGTGAGTGTCTCTGTGTGAGTGTCTCTGTGTCTCTATGTGAGTGTCTCTGTGTCTCTATGTGAGTGTCTCTGTGTGAGTGTCTCTGTGTGAGTGTCTCTGTGTGAGTGTCTCTATGTGAGTGTCTCTATGTGAGTGTCTCTGTGTGAGTGTCTCTATGTGAGTGTCTCTATGTGAGTGTCTCTATGTGAGTGTCTCTATGTGAGTGTCTCTGTGTGAGTGTCTCTATGTGAGTGTCTCTATGTGAGTGTCTCTATGTGAGTGTCTCTGTGTCTCTATGTGTGTGTCTCTGTGTGAGTGTCTCTGTGTGAGTGTCTCTGTGTGAGTGTCTCTGTGTGAGTGTCTCTATGTGAGTGTCTCTGTGTGAGTGTCTCTGTGTCTCTATGTGAGTGTCTCTGTGTGAGTGTCTCTATGTGAGTGTCTCTGTCTGAGTGTCTCTATGTGAGTGTCTCTGTCTGAGTGTCTCTATGTGAGTGTCTCTGTGTGAGTGTCTCTGTGTGAGTGTCTCTGTGTGTGTGTCTCTGTGTGAGTCTCTCTGTGTGACTGTCTCTGTCTGAGTGTCTCTGTGTGAGTGTCTCTGTGTCTCTATGTGAGTGTCTCTGTCTGAGTGTCTCTGTGTGAGTGTCTCTGTGTGAGTGTCTCTATGTGAGTGTCTCTGTGTGAGTGTCTCTGTGTGAGTGTCTCTGTGTGAGTGTCTCTGTGTGAGTTTCTCTATGTGAGTGTCTCTGTCTGAGTGTCTCTATGTGTGTGTCTCTGTGTGTGTGTCTCTGTGTGAGTGTCTCTGTGTGAGTGTCTCTATGTGAGTGTCTCTGTGTGAGTGTCTCTGTGTGAGTGTCTCTGTGTCTCTATGTGAGTGTCTCTGTGTGAGTGTCTCTATGTGAGTGTCTCTATGTGTGTGTCTCTATGTGAGTGTCTCTGTGTGAGTGTCTCTGTGTGAGTGTCTCTGTGTGAGTGTCTCTATGTGAGTGTCTCTGTCTGAGTGTCTCTATGTGAGTGTCTCTGTGTGAGTGTCTCTGTGTGAGTGTCTCTATGTGAGTGTCTCTGTGTGAGTGTCTCTGTGTGAGTGTCTCTATGTGAGTGTCTCTGTGTGAGTGTCTCTGTGTGAGTGTCTCTGTGTGAGTGTCTCTATGTGAGTGTCTCTATGTGAGTGTCTCTGTCTGAGTGTCTCTGTGTGAGTGTCTCTGTGTGAGTGTCTCTGTGTGAGTGTCTCTGTGTGAGTGTCTCTGTGTGAGTGTCTCTGTGTGAGTGTCTCTGTCTGAGTGTCTCTGTGTGAGTGTCTCTGAGTTTCTCTGTGTGAGTGTCTCTGAGTGTCTCTGTGTGAGTGTCTCTGTCTGAGTGTCTCTGTGTGAGTGTCTCTGTGTGAGTGTCTCTGTGTGAGTGTCTCTGTGTGAGTGTCTCTGTGTGAGTGTCTCTGTGTGAGTGTCTCTGTGTGAGTGTCTCTATGTGAGTGTCTCTATGTGAGTGTCTCTGTCTGAGTGTCTCTGTCTGAGTGTCTCTGTGTGAGTGTCTCTGTGTGAGTGTCTCTGTGTGAGTGTCTCTGTCTGAGTGTCTCTATGTGAGTGTCTCTGTGTGAGTGTCTCTGTCTGAGTGTCTCTGTGTGAGTGTCTCTGTGTGAGTGTCTCTGAGTGTCTCTGTGTGAGTGTCTCTGTGTGAGTGTCTCTGTGTGAGTGTCTCTGTCTGAGTGTCTCTGTCTGAGTGTCTCTGTGTGAGTGTCTCTGTCTGAGTGTCTCTGTCTGAGTGTCTCTGTGTGAGTGTCTCTGTCTGAGTGTCGTCTGAGTGTCTCTGTGTGAGTGTCTCTGTCTGAGTGTCTCTGTGTGAGTGTCTCTGTGTGAGTGTCTCTGTCTGAGTGTTTCTGTGTGAGTGTCTCTGTCTGAGTGTCTCTGTGTGAGTGTCTCTATCTGAGTGTCTCTGTGTCTCTGTGTCTCTGTCTGAGTGTCTCTGTGTCTCTATGTGAGTGTCTCTGTGTGAGTGTCTCTGTGTGAGTGTC
>NW_021166926.1:17500-44961 GCF_900634415.1 Cottoperca gobio | reverse complement strand
ACTCACACAGAGACACTCACACAGGACACTCAGAGACACTCACACAGAGACCACTCACACAGAGACACTCAGACAGAGACACTCACACGAGACACTCACCAGAGACACTCAGACAGAGACACTCACACAGAGACACTCACACAGAGACACTCACACAGAGACACTCAGACAGAGACACTCAGACAGAGACACTCACATAGAGACACTCACATAGAGACACTCACACAGAGACACTCACACAGAGACACTCACACAGAGACACTCACACAGAGACACTCAGACAGAGACACTCACACAGAGACACTCACACAGAGACACTCACACAGAGACACTCAGAGACACTCACACAGAGAAACTCAGAGACACTCACACAGAGACACTCAGACAGAGACACTCACACAGAGACACTCACATAGAGACACTCAGACAGAGACACTCACACAGAGACACTCACATAGAGACACTCACATAGAGACACTCAGACAGAGACACTCCATAGAGACACTCACATAGAGACACTCACACAGAGACACTCACACAGAGACACTCACACAGAGACACTCACATAGAGACACTCACACAGAGACACTCACACAGAGACACTCACATAGAGACTCTCACACAGAGACACTCACACAGAGACACTCACATAGAGACACTCAGACAGAGACACTCACATAGAGACACTCACACAGAGAAACTCACACAGAGACACTCACACAGAGACACTCACATAGAGACACACACATAGAGACACTCACATAGAGGACACTCACACAGAGACACTCACATAGAGACACAGAGACACTCACACAGAGACACTCACACAGAGACACTCACATAGAGACACTCACACAGAGACACTCACACAGAGACACACCACAGAGACACACACATAGAGACACTCAGACAGAGACACTCACATAGAGAAACTCACACAGAGACCACTCACACAGAGACACTCACACAGAGACACTCACATAGAGACACTCACATAGAGACACTCACACAGAGACACTCACACAGAGACACTCAGACAGAGACACTCACATAGAGACACAGAGACACTCACACAGAGACACTCAGACAGAGACAGTCACACAGAGAGACTCACACAGAGACACACACACAGAGACACTCACACAGAGACACTCACACAGAGACACTCACATAGAGACACTCAGACAGAGACACTCACATAGAGACACTCAGACAGAGACACTCACATAGAGACACTCACACAGAGACACTCACATAGAGACACAGAGACACTCACACAGAGACACTCACATAGAGACACTCACACAGAGACACTCACACAGAGACACTCACATAGAGACACTCACACAGAGACACACACATAGAGACACAGAGACACTCACATAGAGACACTCACATAGAGACACTCACATAGAGACACTCACACAGAGACACTCACATAGAGACACTCACATAGAGACACTCACATAGAGACACTCACATAGAGACACTCACACAGAGACACTCACATAGAGACACTCACATAGAGACACTCACACAGAGACACTCACACAGAGACACTCACACAGAGACACTCACATAGAGACACAGAGACACTCACATAGAGACACTCACACAGAGACACTCACACAGAGACACTCACATAGAGACACTCACAGAGACACTCACACAGAGACACTCACACAGAGACACTCACATAGAGACACTCAGACAGAGACACTCACACAGAGACACTCACACAGAGACACACACACAGAGACACTCACATAGAGACACTCAGACAGAGACACTCACATAGAGACACTCACATAGAGACACTCAGACAGAGACACTCACATAGAGACACTCACATAGAGACACTCACACAGAGACACTCAGACAGAGACACTCACACAGAGACACTCACATAGAGACACTCAGACAGAGACACTCACACAGAGGACACTCACAACACAGAGACACTCACACAGAGACCTCACATAGAGACACTCAGACAGAGACACTCACACAGAGACACTCACATAGAGACACTCACACAGAGACACTCACATAGAGACACTCACACAGAGACACTCACATAGAGACACTCACACAGAGACACTCAGACAGAGACACTCACATAGAGACACTCACACAGAGACACTCACACAGAGACACTCACATAGAGACACTCACACAGAGACACTCAGACAGAGACACTCACATAGAGACACTCACACAGAGACACTCACACAGAGACACTCACACAGAGACACTCACATAGAGACACTCAGACAGAGACACTCACACAGAGACACTCACACAGAGACACACACACAGAGACACTCACATAGAGACACTCAGACAGAGACACTCACATAGAGACACTCACATAGAGACACTCAGACAGAGACACTCACATAGAGACACTCACATAGAGACACTCAGACAGAGGACACTCACATAGAGACACTCAGACAGAGACACTCAGACAGAGACATTCACACAGAGACACTTACACAGAGACACACACACAGAGACACACACACAGAGACACTTACACAGAGACACACACACAGAGACACACACATAGAGACACTCAGACAGAGACATTCACACAGACACACTTACACAGAGACACACACACAGAGACACACACATAGAGACACTCAGACAGAGACATTCACACAGAGACACTTACACAGAGACACTCACATAGAGACACTCACATAGAGACACTCACACAGAGACACTCACACAGAGACACTCACAGAGACACTCACATAGAGACACTCACACAGAGACACTCACATAGAGACACTCACATAGAGACACTCACATAGAGACACTCACACAGAGACATTCACACAGAGACACTTACACAGAGACACACACACAGAGACACACACATAGAGACACTCAGACAGAGACACTCACACAGAGACACTCACACAGAGACACTCACACAGAGACACTCACATAGAGACACTCACATAGAGACACTCACACAGAGACACTCACACAGAGACACTCAGACAGAGACACTCACATAGAGACACTCACATAGAGACACTCACACAGAGACACTCACACAGAGACACTCAGACAGAGACACTCACACAGAGACACTTACACAGAGACATTCACACAGAGACACTTACACAGAGACACTCACACAGAGACACACACACAGAGACACTCACACAGAGACACTCACACAAAGACACTCACACAGAGACACTCACATAGAGACACTCACATAGAGACACTCACACAGAGACACTCACATAGAGACACTCAGACAGAGACACTCACACAGAGACACTCACACAGAGACACTCACATAGAGACACTCAACATAGAGACACTCAGACAGAGACAATCACATAGAGACACTCACATAGAGACACTCACACAGAGACAATCACATAGAGACAATCACATAGAGACACTCACACAGAGACACTCACACAGAGACACTCACACAGAGACACTCACATAGAGACACTCAGACAGAGACACTCACACAGAGACACTCACACAGAGACACTCACACAGAGACACTCACATAGAGACACTCAGACAGAGACACTCACACAGAGACACTCACATAGAGACACTCAGACAGAGACACTCACACAGAGACACTCACATAGAGACACTCACATAGAGACACTCAGACAGAGACAATCACATAGAGACACTCACATAGAGACACTCACACAGAGACACTCACATAGAGACACTCACACAGAGACACTCACACAGAGACACTCACATAGAGACACTCACACAGAGACACTCACATAGAGACACTCACATAGAGACACTCAGACAGAGACACTCACATAGAGACACTCACATAGAGACACTCACACAGAGACACTCACACAGAGACACACACATAGAGACACTCAGACAGAGACACTCACATAGAGACACTCACACAGAGACACTCACACAGAGACACTCACATAGAGACACTCACATAGAGACACTCAGACAGAGACACTCACATAGAGACACTCACATAGAGACACTCACACAGAGACACTCACACAGAGACACTCACATAGAGACACAGAGACACTCACATAGAGACACTCACACAGAGACACTCACACAGAGACACTCACACAGAGACACTCACACAGAGACACACACACAGAGACACTCACATAGAGACACTCAGACAGAGACACTCACATAGAGACACTCACATAGAGACACTCACATAGAGACACTCACACAGAGACACTCACACAGAGACACTCACATAGAGACACTCACATAGAGACACTCAGACAGAGACACTCAGACAGAGACACTCAGACAGAGACACTCACACAGAGACACTCAGACAGAGACACTCACACAGAGACACTCAGACAGAGACACTCACACAGAGACATTCACACAGAGACACTTACACAGAGACACACACACAGAGACACACACACAGAGACACTCAGACAGAGACACTCAGACAGAGACACTCAGACAGAGACACTCACACAGAGACACTCAGACAGAGACACTCACACAGAGACATTCACACAGAGACACTTACACAGAGACACACACACAGAGACACACACATAGAGACACTCAGACAGAGACATTCACACAGAGACACTTACACAGAGACACACACACAAAGACACACACATAGACACTCAGACAGAGACACTCACATAGAGACACTCACATAGAGACACTCACACAGAGACATTCACACAGAGACACTTACACAGAGACACACACACAGAGACACACACATAGAGACACTCAGACAGAGACACTCACATAGAGACACTCACACAGAGACACTCAGACAGAGACACTCACATAGAGACACTCACATAGAGACACTCAGACAGAGACACTCACACAGAGACACTCACACAGAGACACTCAGACAGAGACACTCACACAGAGACACTCACACAGAGACACTCACACAGAGACACTCACATAGAGACACTCACATAGAGACACTCAGACAGAGACACTCACACAGAGACACTCACACAGAGACACTCAGACAGAGACACTCACACAGAGACACTCACACAGAGACACTCACACAGAGACACTCAGACAGAGACACTCACACAGAGACACTCACATAGAGACACTCAGACAGAGACACTCACACAGAGACACTCACACAGAGACACTCACATAGAGACACTCAGACAGAGACACTCACACAGAGACACTCACATAGAGACACTCACATAGAGACACTCACATAGAGACACTCAGACAGAGACACTCACACAGAGACACTCACACAGAGACACTCACACAGAGACACTCACACAGAGACACTCAGACAGAAACACTCACATAGAGACACTCACACAGAGACACACACATAGAGACACAGAGACACTCACATAGAGACACTCACATAGAGACACTCACATAGAGACACTCACACAGAGACACTCACATAGAGACACTCACATAGAGACACTCACACAGAGACACTCACATAGAGACACTCACACAGAGACACACACACAGAGACACTCACATAGAGACACTCACATAGAGACACTCAGACAGAGACACTCACATAGAGACACTCACATAGAGACACTCACACAGAGACACTCACATAGAGACACTCACACAGAGACACTCACATAGAGACACTCAGACAGAGACACTCACATAGAGACACTCAGACAGAGACACTCACATAGAGACACTCAGACAGAGACACTCAGACAGAGACATTCACACAGAGACACTTACACAGAGACACACACACAGAGACACACACACAGAGACACTTACACAGAGACACACACACAGAGACACACACATAGAGACACTCAGACAGAGACATTCACACAGACACACTTACACAGAGACACACACACAGAGACACACACATAGAGACACTCAGACAGAGACATTCACACAGAGACACTTACACAGAGACACACACACAGAGACACACACATAGAGACACTCAGACAGAGACATTCACACAGAGACACTTACACAGAGACACACACACAGAGACACACACATAGAGACACTCAGACAGAGACATTCACATAGAGACACTCACATAGAGACACTCACACAGAGACACTCACACAGAGACACTCACACAGAGACACTTACACAGAGACACTCACACAGAGACACTCACACAGAGACACTCACATAGAGACACTCACACAGAGACACTCACATAGAGACACTCACATAGAGACACTCACATAGAGACACTCACACAGAGACATTCACACAGAGACACTTACACAGAGACACACACACAGAGACACACACATAGAAACACTCAGACAGAGACACTCACATAGAGACACTCACACAGAGACACTCACACAGAGACACTCACATAGAGACACTCACATAGAGACACTCACACAGAGACACTCACACAGAGACACTCAGACAGAGACACTCACATAGAGACACAGAGACACTCACACAGAGACATTCACACAGAGACACTTACACAGAGACACTCACACAGAGACACTCACACAGAGACACTCACACAAAGACACTCACACAGAGACACTCACATAGAGACACTCACATAGAGACACTCACACAGAGACACTCACATAGAGACACTCAGACAGAGACACTCACACAGAGACACTCACATAGAGACACTCACATAGAGACACTCAGACAGAGACACTCACACAGAGACACTCACACAGAGACACTCACATAGAGACACTCAGACAGAGACACTCACATAGAGACACTCACATAGAGACACTCAGACAGAGACAATCACATAGAGACACTCACATAGAGACACTCACACAGAGACAATCACATAGAGACAATCACATAGAGACACTCACACAGAGACACTCACACAGAGACACTCACATAGAGACACTCAGACAGAGACACTCACACAGAGACACTCACACAGAGACACTCACACAGAGACACTCACATAGAGACACTCAGACAGAGACACTCACACAGAGACACTCACACAGAGACACTCAGACAGAGACACTCACATAGAGACACTCACATAGAGACACTCACATAGAGACACTCACATAGAGACACTCACACAGAGACACTCACATAGAGACACTCAGACAGAGACACTCACACAGAGACACTCACACAGAGACACTCACATAGAGACACTCACACAGAGACACTTACACAGAGACACACACACAGAGACACACACATAGAGACACTCAGACAGAGACACTCACACAGAGACACACACACAGAGACACTCACATAGAGACACTTACACAGAGACACTCACACAGAGACACTCACACAGAGACACTCACATAGAGACACTCAGACAGAGACACTCACACAGAGACACTCACACAGAGACACTCACACAGAGACACTCACACAGAGACACTCACATAGAGACACTCACACAGAGACACTCACATAGAGACACTCACATAGAGACACTCAGACAGAGACACTCACATAGAGACACTTACACAGAGACACACACACAGAGACACACACATAGAGACACTCAGACAGAGACACTCACACAGAGACACTCAGACAGAGACACTCAGACAGAGACACTTACACAGAGACACACACACAGAGACACACACATAGAGACACTCAGACAGAGACACTCAGACAGAGACACTCACACAGAGACACTCAGACAGAGACACTCACATAGAGACACTCACACAGAGACACTCACACAGAGACACACACACAGAGACACTCACATAGAGACACTTACACAGAGACACTCACACAGAGACACTCACACAGAGACACTCACATAGAGACACTCAGACAGAGACACTCACACAGAGACACTCACACAGAGACACTCACACAGAGACACACACATAGAGACACTCAGACAGAGACACTCACACAGAGACACTCACATAGAGACACTCAGACAGAGACACTCACATAGAGACACTCAGACAGAGACACTCACACAGAGACACTCACACAGAGACACTCACACAGAGACACACACATAGAGACACTCACACAGAGACACTCACACAGAGACACACACATAGACACTCAGACAGAGACACTCACACAGAGACACACACACAGAGACACTCACACAGAGACACTCAGACAGAGACACTCACATAGAGACACTCACACAGAGACACACACACAGAGACACTCACACAGAGACACACACACAGAGACACAGAGACACTCACACAGAGACACTTACACAGAGACACACACACAGAGACACAGAGACACACACACAGAGACACACACACAGAGACACTCAGAGCACTGCAGGTTATTATACTTTAATATCTCATGTCAGAGAAAAGACTCGGCAGCACGACACTGCTGATGTGTCTCATTCTGCAGAGACGGAGACAGTCTCTGAGGGACGAGTAGACACACAGAGAAGATTCATGATACTGAGGAACACCTGAGTCCAGACACAGTTTATATATATATATATATATATATATATATATATATATATAAACAGAGATATATAAAGATATATATCTTTATATCAGTCTGTCAAACAGCTGCTGTCAAAAGCAGTAAAATATGAAGTACTCAGATCCTTTACTGCAGTACAAGTACTAATACTGCACTTCAATCAAAACTTTAGACAGTAAAAGTATTATCAGTAAAATGTATTTAAACTACTGATTGTGCGGTAAATGTGTTATATTATATCTCATGTCCTGCTGTAGATTATAGTTTTGATCTAGTACCTCAGTAACTCACTGTTTCTGAACGAGGAGACGACTTCCTGTCCTGATGTGGAAGTGTGTGCTCAGAGTAATACAGTATTTCAGTTTATTTACATCAAACTGTTTTTATGCACATTTTCAATTTGCTCACACAACAGAAAAATGAATAAATCTTGAAATATCGCAAAAATGGTTTTGCACCTGGCTGAGGTGGAGAAGTTGGTAATCAATAAGTAAATACATTTGTGTGTGTGTGTGCGTGTGCGTGTGTGTGTCATGGGTTCTTTGTCTAACACAGATGGAAGCTTTGAACAATTTTTCTTTCTGGCCTCGAAAGGAAAGCATTCTTTAAACAAAATAAAATGGAAATCATATCCCCCTCCCCCCCTCTCAGGGGTCATCAGGGAGGCTCTCTCCTCTCCACAAGTGTGTGTGTGGCTCATGCTGATATTATTCTCCATCTCCAATGTAATAGAGAGCAAAGGATCAGCTGTCTGCTGATGGAGCTGTCTCTCTCTCTCACTCTCTTACACACACACACACACACACACACACACACACACACACACACACACACACACACACACACACACACACACCAAATTTTATCAAATATTTCTGCTAAATCCTTAAATTCCTCAAAGATCCTTCTTTGATCAGAGTGCTGCTCAGTGAAGCAGCTGCTGCTGTCATCATCACATGTGATCACATGTTATTAGATGTCTGATCCTCATTCAGCATCTGGAAGACAGAAATGATCAAATTAAACATATTTTAATTAAATCTGGGAGGGAACAGTTTTATTTTAACATCTTTATTTTATTATTATTCTTTTGTTTTCTATAGAATATTAGATTTCTTGTATTTTATCTAATAATATGTTTTTATTTTATTATCAGCAGATTATTATTTTACCTGCAGCACAAAGAACTGAAGCGCTGCAAGAGAACTTTTATCTGAACCAATAAAACTAAATAATAATGTTAAGCTAAATTAAATGTAACAATAAGAACATAAAACAAGTCGTTAAAATGGCCGATTGTTGGCCAATAAAACCAGTGGAAACATAAATATATATTTATATAAATGCTGATGAATCTCAACCTGAATAATAAAAATGAAACATGTAAATGTTGTTGATTTAAAGCTATTTAAAACTTTCCAGTTGTTTTTACTCTTTGACTTCTGGAAACTTTAAGAAATATTATTCTCATTTCCAACACAGAATGCAAGTTTACTTTTTTTGAATGGGCCTAATTGACCAGCAGCCCACCCCCCCACCCACCCACGCTCTCACTGAGGCGAGCGGCCTTATCACGACTTCACTAAATGAAGCGGCAGCTGCAGCAGCACGACTGCCAAACCCTGAACTTATCAGTCTGAGCCAGCAGCAAACAGCCGGGAGCAAACCTGCATGTGCCCCCCCACCCCTCACTGTCTGAGATACTGAGGAGGAGGAGGAGAGTCTGCACGAGAGAGATGAGGCACAGAAAGTCATCTGTGAGTGAATACAACTATCAAGAACATCGTTCTGTGTGTGTGTGTGTGTGTGTGTGTGTGTGTGTGTGTGTGTGTGTACACAGCGGCTCATGTAGAACTGTTACCTGCTGAAAGTGTTTTTAAAATGGTTGTAGCTCAGCTGCTAAATAAAGGATGGACAGGAGTTAGTGCTTTTAATTATTGCACCACAAGCATCAGTTCTTGCATCTTAGTAATTGCAGAAATAGAAATAAGAAGAGGAGCCTGCTCTGCTTCGGCTGCTCTGCTCCGGCTGCTCTGCTCCGGCTGCTCTGCTCCGCCTGCTCTGCTCCGCCTGCTCTGCTCCGCCTGCTCTGCTCCGGCTGCTCTGCTCCACCTGCTCTGCTCCGCCTGCTCTGCTCCGCCTGCTCTGCTCCGGCTGCTCTGCTCCGCCTGCTCTGCTCCGCCTGCTCTGCTCCAGCTGCTCTACTCCGCCTGCTCTGCTCCGCCTGCTCTGCTCCGCCTGCTCTGCTCCAGCTGCTCTGCTCCGCCTGCTCTGCTCCGCCTGCTCTGCTCCGGCTGCTCTGCTCCGCCTGCTCTGCTCCGCCTGCTCTGCTCCAGCTGCTCTGCTCCAGCTGCTCTACTCCGCCTGCTCTGCTCCGCCTGCTCTGCTCCGCCTGCTCTGCTCCAGCTGCTCTGCTCCGCCTGCTCTGCTCCGGCTGCTCTGCTCCGCCTGCTCTGCTCCGGCTGCTCTGCTCCGGCTGCTCTGCTCCGGCTGCACAGGATTCACATGAAGCTGCAGAAGGAGGAGGACTGAGTCCAGACGTGAAGCTGCCGACAACTTCCTGTACTTCAGGGGGAGGAGTAATGAAATACTGCAGGATCAGCATTTACTACGAGTAGATGTACTCGAGTATTAAAAAGGTACCGATTCCTTTAGTGTTAATTAAATGAACACGTGAGCAGCGTTTCACTAACTATTAAAGATGTGTTCACGTTTGTTTAAATATCTGATGATTTGTCTTTAAAGATTGAAATGTTGTTAGAACATTAGCAGTGGTGGAAATATACGGAGTACACAGATGCTTTATTTTAGTACAAATTGCTTGTACTGTGAGTAATTTCCATTCCCTGCTGCTTTCTGCTTCTGCTCGACATCTCGGAGGAAATATTAAACTTCTTACTGCATCACATGTACAGCTTTAATTATGAAAAATGTTTGTGATGAACTGAAGTTTCCTTTATATGTTGACAAACTTCTACTTTGTGAGTTCGCTGCTGATTCCCCACATCTCTGCAGAAACCTGGGAGCCAGCCTCCAACACAAAGTCACATTTAATTAGAGAAACACATCTCACAGTGAAGCCTCTGATATTAAGTGAGTGTGTACGCAGAACAACAAAGTGAAGGTTTTCATTAAGCAAATATAAACTTTAATCTGCCCTGATGCAGGAAACCTAGAGGAATGATTTCCTTTAATATCCGAGAGAAACGCAGCGAGCTGCTCTCAACTCTTAATCAGGAGCCAACAGCTGATCAGAGGAACGTCCAATCAGCTGAGAGGACGTGACGCTGACTTACTTTGAGTATTTACATTTATCCTTCTGCTCCACATCTCAGACTAGATATTGAACTTTTCCCTCCTTCCTGTCAGTTCAACATGTTCCCTTCAGATCCTTCTTCAGATAATGAAGTCTTTAAAAAGCCTCTTGATCAGCTGGAAGATGATGTCACAAAGCTGGAAACTGTTTTTCTGAGGAACTCATGAAAAATTGACTTTTTAGAGACAAAGATACAAAACATGTGATGATCTGATAGAATCTAATGCATCGGATAAAATATCAAACATTTACTGCACAATCACTACTTTTACTTAAACTAAAGTACTTAAAGTACTTAAAGTACTTAAAGTACTTAAAGTACTTTACCTCCAGCTGATAAATGTAGGAGGAAAAGTATACAATCACACAAAATGCAAAATACATAATCTCACTAAATACATTTGTGTTTTAAGGATGACACTTATTATATTATGTATATTAGTATATAAAGTCCTCTCTTCACTTCATTACTCCTGTAAGAGTGAACGTGATTTAAGATAAGGACCACTTTGTTCCTGCAGCCACAGTAAACTCATTAAAGGACTGAAACATGAATGAATGAACAGTCCATGAAGAATCATCTCGACACTGATCTGCTGCTTTCATCTGCAGAAACACGACAGCAAGTGTGTAAAGTCTCACGCTGGAGGAGTCTTTGTGTCGCAGAACAAGAACACGCAAAGTGTGTGTGTGACATTACATAATTGGAGTAAAGATCTGAAAGCAGCAGGAGGTCTGATGACTGAAACCACCTTGTGATATTTGCAGCAGCAGTTTCCTGTCGGACTTTAAACATAGTCTGTTTTGTGTCACGTGATGAATCCGATCTGATGATCTGATGATCTAATGATCTGAAGATCTGATGATCTGGTGATCTGATGATTTGATGATCTAATGATCTGAAGATCTGATGATCTGGTGATCTGATGATTTGATGATTTTATGATCTGAAGATCTGATGATCTGAAGATATGATGATATGAAGATCTGAAGATATGGTGATATGAAGATCTGATGATCTGAAGATATGATGATATGAAGATCTGATGATCTGAAGATATGATAATCTGAAGATATGATGATCTGAAGATCTGATGATTTGATGATCTGAAGATCTGATGATCTGAAGATATGATAATCCGAAGATATGATGATCTGAAAATATGATGATCTGAAGATATGATAATCTGAAGATATGATGATATGAAGATATGATGATCTGAAGATATGGTGATATGATGATCTGATGATCTGAAGATCTGATGATCTGATGATCTGAAGATATGATGATCTGAAGATATGATGATCTGAAGATATGATGATATGAAGATCTGATGATCTGAAGATATGGTGATATGATGATCTGAAGAAATGAAGATCTGAAGATCTGAAGATATGATGATCTGAAGATCTGATCTGAAGATATGGTGATATGATGATCTGAAGATCTGATATGTAGATCTGATGACCTGAAGATATGGTGATATGATGATCTGAAGAAATGAAGATCTGAAGATATGATGATCTGAAGATATGATGAAATGAATATATGATGATCTGATAATAGGATGATCTGTAGAACTGATGATCTGAAGATATGATGATCTAAAGATATGATGAAATTAATATATGATGATCTGAAGATCTAATGATCTGATGATATGATGATCTAATGATCTGATGATATGATGATCTGAAGATCTGATGATCTGATATGATGATCTGAAGATCTGAAGATCTGATGATCTGATATGATGATGATCTGAAGATCTGAAGATATGATGATCTGAAGATATGGTGATATGATGATCTGAAGATATGGTGATCTGATGATCTGATGATCTGATGATATGATGATCTGAATATATGATGATCTGATGATATGATGATCTGAAGATCTGAAGATATGATATGATGATCTGAAGATCTGATGATATGATGATCTGATGATCTGAAGATCTGATGATCTGACGATATGATGATCTGAAGATATGATGATCTGAAGATATGATGATCTGAAGATATGATGATCTGAAGATCTGATGATATGATGATCTGATGATATGATGATATAATGATCTGATGATATAATGATCTGATGATATAATGATCTGATGATATGATGATCTGAAGATATGATGATCTGATCTGATGATATGAAGATATGAAGATATGATGATCTGATCTGATGATATGAAGATCTGATCTGATGATATGAAGATCTGATGATATGATGATCTGAAGATATGATGATCTGAAGATCTGAAGATATGATGATATGAAGATCTGATGATATGATGATCTGAAGATATGATGATCTGAATATCTGAAGATATGATGATCCGAAGATCTGATGATATGAAGATCTGATGCTCTGATAATATGATGATCTGAAGATCTGATGATCTGATATGATGATCTGAAGATCTGAAGATATGATGATCTGAAGATATGATGATCTGAAGATATGAAGATCTGATGATCTGAAGATATGATGATCTGAAGATATGATGATCTGAAGATATGAAGATCTGATGATCTGAAGATATGGTGATATGATGATCTGAAGATCTGATGATATGATGATCTGAAGATATGATAATCTGATGATATGATGATCTGAAGATCTGAAGATATGATGATATGATGATCTGATATGATGATCTGAAGATCTGATGATATGATGATCTGAAGATCTGATGATCTGAAGATATAATGATCTGATGATATAATGATCTGATGATATGATGATCTGAAGATATGAAGATCTGATGATCTGATCTGATGATATGAAGATCTGATCTGATGATATGAAGATCTGAAGATATGATGATCTGAAGATCTGATGATATGAAGATCTGATGATATGATGATCTGAAGATATGATGATCTGAAGATATGATGATCTGAAGATCTGAAGATATGATGATCCGAAGATCTGATGATATGAAGATCTGATGCTCTGATAATATGATGATCTGAAGATCTGATGATCTGAAGATCTGAAGATATAATGATCTGATGAAATGAAGATCTGATGATATGAAGATCTGATGATCTGAAGATATGATGATATGAAGATCTGATGATATGATGATCTGAAGATTACTGCAAGGCTGGATTACTGCAACTCATTGTTATCAGGTTGTCCCAAAAAGTCGCTTAAGACTCTTCAGTTGATCCAAAATGCAGCGGCACGCGTATTGACAAGAACAAGGAAACGGGATCATATTACTCCTGTATTAGCTGTTCTGCACTGGCTCCCGGTAAAATACAGAATAGAATTCAAAATCCTTCTCCTGACTTACAAATCAATTAATGGTGAGGCTCCAGCATATCTTAAAGATCTCATAGTACCTTATAAACCAACTAGAGCATTACGCTCCCAGACTGCAGGGTTACTTGTGGTTCCTAGAGTCTCTAAGAGTACAATGGGAGCCAGAGCCTTCAGCTATCAAGCTCCTCTCCAGTGGAACCAGCTTCCAGTTTGTGTTCGGGAGGCAGACACCCTCTCCACATTTAAGAGTAGGCTAAAGACTTTCCTTTTTGATAAAGCTTATAGTTAGGGCCGGCTCAGGTTTGCCCTGGATCAGCCCCTAGTTATGCTGCTATAGGCTTAGACTGCCGGGGGACACCTCCCTGTGCTCTCTTCCTTCTCTTCCTCTCTCCTCCCCTCCCTCTCTTCTTCTCCCTCTCTATCTGTATGCATTTATGTAAATGCATTTATGTATGTGTATGTTGTGTATTGTGGTGTATTGTGTGTATTGTGTGTATTGTTGTGTATTGTGGTGTATTGTGGTGTATTGTTGTGTATTGTTTGTGTGTTGGTGTGTACTTTGTGTATTGTTTGTGTGTTGTTGTGTACTTTGTGTATTGTTTGTGTGTTGTTGTGCGCTGTTGTGTGCGTGCGCTGTTGTGTGCGTGCGCTGTTGTGTGTGTATTGTTGTGTGTGTATTGTTGTGTGTGCTGTTGTGTGTGTATTGTTGTGTGTGTATTGTTGTGTGTGCTGTTGTGTGTGTATTGTTGTGTGTGCTGTTGTGTGTGTATTGTTGTGTGTGCTGTTGTGTGTGTATTGTTGTGTGTGCTGTTGTGTGTGTATTGTTGTGTGTGCTGTTGTGTGTGTATTGTTTTGTATTGTGGTGTATGTTGTTGTGTATGTTGTGTATTGTTGTGTATGTTGTTGTGTATTGTGTGTATTGTGGTGTATTGTTGTGTATTGTGTGTATTGTGTGTATTGTTGAATATTGTGGTGTATTGTGTGTATTGTGTATGTTGTGGTGTATTGTGGTGTATTGTGTGTATTGTGTATGTTGTGGTGTATTGTGTGTACTGTGTATGTTGTAGTGTATTGTGTGTATTGTGTATGTTGTGGTGTATTGTGTATGTTGTGGTGTATTGTGTGTACTGTGTGTATTGTGGTGTATTGTGTGTACTGTGTATGTTGTGGTGTACTGTGTGTATTGTGTGTATTGTGGTGTATTGTGTGTACTGTGTATGTTGTGGTGTATTGTGTGTACTGTGTGTATTGTGTGTATTGTGTGTACTGTGTATGTTGTGGTGTATTGTGGTGTACTGTGTATGTTGTGGTGTATTGTGTATGTTGTGGTGTATTATGTGTATTGTGTATGTTGTGGTGTATTGTGGTGTATTGTGTGTACTGTGTGTATGTGTATGTGTGGTGTATTGTGGTGTATTGTGTGTATTGTGTGTATTGTGTATGTTGTGGTGTATTGTGTGTACTGTGTATGTTGTGGTGTACTGTGTGTATTGTGTATGTTGTGGTGTATTGTGTGTACTGAGTATGTTGTGGTGTATTGTGTGTACTGTGTATGTTGTGGTGTATTGTGTATGTTGTGGTGTATTGTGTGTACTGTGTATGTTGTGGTGTATTGTGGTGTACTGTGTGTATTGTGTGTATTGTGGTGTATTGTGTGTACTGTGTATGTTGTGGTGTATTGTGGTGTACTGTGTGTATTGTGTGTATTGTGGTGTATTGTGTGTGCTGTGTATGTTGTGGTGTATTGTGTATGTTGTGGTGTATTGTGTATGTTGTGGTGTATTGTGTGTACTGTGTGTATTGTGTATGTTGTGGTGTATTGTGTATGTTGTGGTGTATTGTGTGTACTGTGTGTATTGTGTATGTTGTGGTGTATTGTGTATGTTGTGGTGTATTGTGTGTGTTGTGGTGTATTGTGTATGTTGTGGTGTATTGTGTATGTTGTGGTGTATTGTGTATGTTGTGGTGTATTGTGTGTATTGTGGTGTATTGTGTATGTTGTGGTGTATTGTGTATGTTGTGGTGTATTGTGTATGTTGTGGTGTATTGTGTATGTTGTGGTGTATTGTGTATGTTGTGGTGTATTGTGTGTATTGTGGTGTATTGTGTATGTTGTGGTGTATTGTGTATGTTGTGGTGTATTGTGTATGTTGTGGTGTATTGTGTATTGTGTATGTTGTGGTGTATTGTGTATTGTGTATGTTGTGGTGTATTGTGTGTATTGTGTGTATTGTGGTGTATTGTGTGTACTGTATTTACAGAAGCGTCCACAGACACGGACCAGTTGTGTTCTCAGTTTTTATTTTAGGTTTGCGTTCGTCGTCTCTTTCAGAGCATAAATATTGTACAGAGAGAACATCAGCGTTATTTACAAGATATAATAAATGACGTACAACTCACAACGTCGGCTTGTGTTCGGAGCACTGAAGGAGGAGGAGGGAGAAGGAGAAGAGGAGGAGAGGAAGAGGTATAGACACACCACCCTCAGCTCTTCACATACAGTAACAGAGGAAGAGGAGGAGGAAGAGGAGGAGGCATGATGGCAGACGGAAGCAGAATTCTTCATCATAAATACGCAGAAACTCAAAACTCCAGCCGTCAGCTGTTCCTTAACTTTCAACATCGATGGAAGAAGAAACCTCCAGAAGAACGAGAGCCTTGTGCTCCCAACACGACAATGGTGTTCTAGCATCTGATTGGAGCAGCGGATGAGCCTCAGTGCGCCCTCATTGGCTAACATAATAAAGCACGCTTCACCTCAGCAGGACGGGTCAGGAGAAGAAGCTCAGCGCTGCAGCGCTTTGTAATCAGCGAGGAAGAAAGAGACGAAGAAGAAATCACACGGTGCGGATTAAACGCTCGACTCTTAGTCTGCGTGTTTCTCCCTCGAGGCTCCTCTCTGCGAAACAGCAACGCTGAGTAATTCATTTTAAACTTGTTCAAAAACGTGAGACGTCAGGACGCCACAGATCAATACGCCCGAGTCCACAGCTGGCAGCGAAGGTCCCAGATATGATCAACTCTGCATCCAGATGCTAAACGTGCTCAAAGCTTGATAAAGAACTGTGTTCAGTGTTTCCTGCTCACAGCGTCGCGCAGGAAACGTGTCTCCACTGTTGAAATGTGCAGTTCGACCTGCAGAAAGAAACGTCTGCAGCGAACACGACTTACAATCAATGCTTCGACTGACAGCGTGTTTGTTCTGCACGCGTGTGTTACGGTCCTACGGCAGAACACCGTGTGTTACGTTCCTACGGCAGACCACCGTGTGTTACGTTCCTACGGCAGACCACCGTGTGTTACGGTCCTACGGCAGAACACCGTGTGTTACGGTCCTACGGCAGAACACCGTGTGTTACGGTCCTACGGCAGAACACCGTGTGTTACGTTCCTACGGCAGACCACCGTGTGTTACGTTCCTACGGCAGACCACCGTGTGTTACGGTCCTACGGCAGACCACCGTGTGTTACGTTCCTACGGCAGAACACCGTGTGTTACGTTCCTACGGCAGACCACCGTGTGTTACGTTCCTACGACAGACCACCGTGTGTTACGTTCCTACGGCAGACCACCGTGTGTTACGTTCCTACGGCAGACCACCGTGTGTTACGTTCCTACGACAGACCACCGTGCGCGTGCGTTACGTTCCTACAGCAGACCACCGTGCGCGTGCGTTACGTTCCTACAGCAGACCACCGTGCACGTGTGTATTACAGTAATGGGATTACAATGCTTCAGCAGGAGCCGGAACCCTAAACAATGAGACGGGAACAAGCTTCAGCTGCTCGCGCTTTGTTTTCCAAACATTTCCCAACAGCTGCTTGAATAACAAACGGGTGTTGTCGTGCGTGAGGAAGTTAAAAGTGGAGGTTTGTGCGTTTCGACTCAAGTGCAACGTAAAGTTTGTAGAAACGTGGGAGACGAAGGGCGGAGCGCCAGAACAACTGAATCCATCGTGTTTACCTGGCAGACAGCTGCCATCATGCCAGAGGAGGAGAGGAGGTGTTGCTGCGTGTGCGTGCGTGTGTGTGTGCGGTAGGGGGGAAGGGGGAGACGTGGTTGGGGGGGGGGGGGGTCATGGAGGTCAAAGGTGGAGGTTTCTTCTCTTAGATGGGCAGCTGGAAGGTGATGTCCACTTGAGCTTCCTTGGCCAGAGAGACGATCTCAGAAAGCTTCACAACCTGCAGAGAAGAAACCCAGAGCTTCAGTTCTTCACATCACAGCTGCTGCTAAACACTCCGAGCATATGGAAATAAATAAACCACTTAAATACATCCAGACGTGTTAAACATTAAGAACCTTCCACAAGAACGCAGCTCATCGTCCATTATTATTACAGACTTACAAACTGTGGAAATAAAGTCTTTACCTCAAAGTATTAACCAGTTAAACAATCGTGTGTGTGTGTGTGTGTGTGTGTGTGTGTGTGTGTACCATTTTGGCGGCCTCGTCCAGGTCGTCACAGGCGAGGATCTTCAGCGGACTGGCAGCGATCAGAGCTTTAGCATCGTCCACTCTCGTCCCTAACAAACAGAACACAGAAGTTGTAACGGTCAGCTCACTCAGTGCTTCACACCAGAGGGAGGTGACGTCTCTGCGGCTGGAAGTAAAAACACATTCAAGTGTTTTTATCTTCTGCTTTCATTCGTCTGATCTTTAGACAGACGCTTCACACTGGGATTGTTTTCCCTGCGATGTAGATTTAAATCCAGGAGTTTCAACCAGATGACGACAAAGTTCATGTTTTTAGTCGACATCATCTTCTGTGTTCTCCTCCTCTTCCTCTCGTGTGCAGCCACGGCTCTGCTGCTCTGCTTGTTGGATGAAGGGATGAAGGAGGATTGTGATTGGTGTTCGGCTGGAGGTCACAGACCTGAGCTTCTTGAACTCTGCTGGCTTCAGCAGGAGAGAGTGAAGGACAGACCTTCAGTCAGAGAAGCTTCATTTACTTTTCTGTGCTCATTAGAAATTGCAGATTCTTTAACACTGAGGTTTTTCACATGTGGATAAAAAATATCCCCGAGTGCGTCTGAGCGCTCAGCGTCAGGTGAAGCAGCAGCACTTCTACACTTCGGATCCTATAAATCTTAACGTGTAGCTCAGTCGCTCGGCACCAGCTGGAGTTGACGGGGTGTTTGATTCCAAAATGAAAAACAGGAGCAGAAAAGTGTCGCCCCGAGGGAAACGGAGAAACGTCAGCTCTGTTCAGGCTCCAAACACAAGCAGGCAGCAGATCTGTGTGGAGATGATGTGAGCCGAGGAGTCACGTCTAACCATCTGAAGGTCACGTACAGTCGAGCTGCAGCAGTTAGTCCGTCAAGAGACAATCTTTGATTAATCAATTAAATCCTTAAAGCAGCGGCGGGGAACCTCCGGGCCGTGTACGACCCGCGCGAGACCATTAGATCCCTCGAGGTCACAACACACACAAAGAAATCCACTAGAAGAAATAAAATAATAATCTAGACAGCAATAGAATATAACTCTGCAGAGCGGAACATACAAACATGGACAGAGGTAGACCCCCACACCAAGAACAGACTGTTCCCCCTGGTGTAAAGAAACGTTCGATGCCGAGACAATGTTTAATATAATAATATAATGCACCTGCCGCGAGGCTCAGGGCTCTGACATATTAGATATTTATATTAATGTGACTCTTTTGATGACTTCTCTGTTTTATATCTTATTAAAGTGAATATGTTTGGGTTTTGGATAAAACAAGATATTTAAAGACAACTGTAAAAACATAATAAAGATGATGATGCACAGTTCAGTCGGGGTCATCGCTCTCTGCATGTTTCCAGGAGACAGACTTTGAAGTCGGAGGCATCAAACAGACACGAGTTCTCCTGCTGAGCTGCCAGCTGCTGCCTGTGTGTGTGTGCGTGCGTGCGTGCGTGTTCTACCTTGTAACCGCACTACGATGGGGATCCTGAGGTTCAGGTCCCTCACAGCCATGATGATGCCCTGAGCGATGACGTCACACCTCATGATGCCTCCGAAGATGTTGACGAGGATGGCCTGGACCTGACATTAGCATTAGCATTAGCATTAGCATGAGCTAACATGAAGCGGTGATAAAGAACATCCTGGCAGTGAACTTGCAGGTGTGTCTGCGTGCTCGTACCTTCCTGTCAGAGGTGATGAGTTTGAAGGCCTCGGTCACCTGATGAGCTGTGGCTCCTCCTCCCACATCCAGGAAGTTGGCGGGCGTGCCGCCGTGGAGCTTGATGATGTCCATGGTGGCCATGGCCAGACCGGCTCCGTTAACTGGAGAGCAACGACCATTAGTCACTTCAAAGTAAAACACTCAGGATGTTGAATAGATAAACAGATATTAAAGTGAACTCACTTATATAGTATACTGCTGAAATAATAAACATTAATTGCTAAATTATTATTTAAAAAAATAATTTAAACAATTTTATTGAACTGAAAACAACAAAAAGAATGTTTTAAATAATTTAAAGTGCAGTTTCTTTACTGATCCTGAGTATCTGAAACATGAGATGTAGACGAGCTCGACAATAATCACAATATCAATAATAATGATCATCTTATGTTGAAACAATAAGTGTGAAGCAGCAGCGTCTCCGTGCACGCACCCAGGCAGCCGATGGTTCCGTCCAGGCCGATGTAGTTGAGGTCGGCCTTGGCGGCCTGCTGGTCCCGCGGGTCCTCCTGGGTCCAGTCCTGCATGGCGAACACTATCTTCTGCCGGTACTCTGCGTTGGAGTCGAAGCTGATCTTGGCGTCCATGCACATCACTGGTGACAGACAAGTTTCAGCATCAGAGGACGACTCCGTGACGTTTCATTCTTTAACAGCAGCGAGTGGAAACTTCAGTCAATCACTCTGATCCACAAAGATTAACCCTTCATTAGTTGAAGCATTTAAACATTAACACAGGCGACCCTGGTTCACACACACACACACACACAGTTTGTTAGTGACCGCTTCAAACAAGGTATTTATGTTTATATATTTACGGAAAAACAAACAATAGTTAATAACGGTCACGCTTAGATAACTCCTGTGTGTGTGTGTGTGTGTGTGTGTGTGTGTGTGTGTACCAGTGCCGGAGGAGTCCTCCACCATGGGGTTGATCTCCACCATGGAGGCGTCGTACTTGATGAACAGGTTGTACAGTTTGATCATGCTCTGCGCTGCATCGGTTACCAGCGCCGGCGGGAAACCCATCTTCTGAGCGACCTGCCGGAGGACAGAATATATCTGGTTTTATAAACTCAATCACTTGTAGTAAATACCATCGAGTTAAAAACGATGATTTCAACCTGAAATATAAAAGCTGAACTTCAAGAGAAGCAGCGTCTTTTTAATGTCGTGTGGTTTTACAGACGTGTGTGAGTGGACACCAGGGAACATTAATGTTGTGCATTTACTCAAAGCTCTGCAAGCAGCAGCGTCTGTGTGAAACATGCGTCTGCTCTCTGTGACGCTCAGACACTAAACACTCAGAGGGACGAGAAGCAAGAGGAAACGCTCACAACCAAGTTCAGAGGAAATGAAACCAAGATGTTTTTCTGAAGGTCATTTTAAAGACAAACCTGTGTTCACATTAAAAACACTTTAAATTCTCTCACAGCTTAAACGTATTTATGTCTGTCTGCGTGTGTCTGCGTGTGTCTGTCTGCGTGCGTCTGTCTGCGTCTGTCTGCGTGTGTCTGTCTGCGTCTGTCTGCGTGTGTCTGCGTGTGTCTGTCTGCGTCTGTCTGCGTGTGTCTGCGTGTGTCTGTCTGCGTGTGTCTGTCTGCGTGCGTCTGTCTGCGTGTGTCTGCGTGTGTCTGTCTGCGTGTGTCTGTCTGCGTGTGTCTGTCTGCGTGTGTCTGTCTGCGTGTGTCTGTCTGCGTGCGTCTGTCTGCGTCTGTCTGCGTCTGTCTGCGTGTGTCTGTCTGCGTGTGTCTGTCTGCGTGTGTCTGTCTGCGTGTGTCTGTCTGCGTCTGCGTGTGTGTCTGTGTGTCTGTCTGCGTGTGTCTGTGTGTCTGTCTGCGTGTGTCTGTGTGTCTGTCTGCGTGCGTCTGTCTGCGTGTGTCTGCCTGCGTGTGTCTGTCTGCGTCTGCGTGTGTGTGTGTCTGTGTGTCTGTCTGCGTGTGTCTGTGTGTCTGTCTGCGTGTGTCTGTGTGTCTGTCTGTCTGCGTGTCTGTGTGTCTGTCTGCGTGTGTCTGCGTGTGTCTGCGTGTGTCTGTGTGTCTGTCTGTCTGCGTGCGTCTGTCTGCGTGCGTCTGTCTGCGTGTGTCTGTCTGCGTGTGTCTGTCTGCGTGTGTCTGTCTGCGTCTGCGTGTGTGTGTGTCTGTGTGTCTGTCTGCGTGTGTCTGTGTGTCTGTCTGCGTGTGTCTGTGTGTCTGTCTGTCTGCGTGTCTGTGTGTCTGTCTGCGTGTGTCTGTGTCTGCGTGTGTCTGCGTGTGTCTGCGTGTGTCTGCGTGTGTCTGCGTCTGTCTGCGTCTGTCTGCGTCTGTCTGCGTCTGTCTGCGTCTGTCTGCGTGTCACCTGCCCTACATGCTCAGAAGCCTCATCAATGCTTCCCTCTCACCTACAAAGTCAATGCAAAGACACAATTCACGAGACTCTGTTCTTGAAAGTTCTCCAGCGTCCTGATGTTGTCCAATCAGAGATGGAGGAAATAATTATTGTAGCCGTCTGTGAGCACCAATAATAAACATCTTGGATCTTAAGTCGCAGCTCAATCTGTTTGTATCGAGTTCATGCAGCTGTAATAAAGCAGATTAATAACAAACACGAAGGTGCTTCCCGTTTGGTGTGAGCGCAGCAGATCATCACTCAGAGTGCCGCTCTGAAGACGTCTCACGTCGTCACCGTGACCTCAGACAGCAGTTGGTACCAAACTTGTCCAAAGTGTCTTCTGTGAAACTAACTGTCCTAATGATCTTTTCCGTCTGACGTAAGTTTATGGCTTTAACGGGTCGTAGCGCTCCAATAACCACCAGGACATTTACTCTCCACGCATCTCTGAAAATAACAAACGGCAAAACAAAGAAGACGTCTTGAATGACGGCAGATGTGTTTCTGTGGGAGGAACGAAGTCTGCTGAGAAGTATGAGAAGAGATTAAACCTGCGGCTCAGGAAACGCTTTCCTTCTGACAACAGCCTCCTGTGATGATCGTCTCCCACAATGCAACACAAACACACACAGCATCCTGTTTCTGCTGGAGCGTCTCCAGTGACTCGTGGCTGCTTCCATCTGCCGTGGATCGTACCTTGACAGCCTGCTCCATCTTAATGCCCTCCACGATGTCGATGGGCTCCTTCACGATGGCGTCTGGATTCTCCGCCGCAACATCTTCGATGTTCACGCCTCCCTGCGAGCTGCCAATCAACACGGGGCCCTGAGGGACACGAGGGGGAGTTTAACTCCAGAGCTTCTGCACTCTTCCAGTTAGAAAGTCTGACGGACAGAAACTCTATTTACATCCACAAACAAGAAAAACGCTTTAATGTCAGAAGTCTGAGATAAACCTGAACTCATCTTTAGGGCTCTTTTGTGATCAGCTGATCGTATTGTTCCTCTGCCATGACTCGTATCGGAACAACAAAACATTATTTAATAACACTGAGAAAAGCAGTTATATATATATATATATATATATATATATATATATATATATATATATATATATATATATATATATATATATATATATATATATATATATGTGTGTATATATATGTGTATATATATGTGTATATATATATGTATATATATCCATATACAGTATATCTCAAAAGTGAGTACACCCTTTAGATTTTGCAAATATTCTGTTATATCCTTTCAGGGGATAACATTATCCTACTGAAACTTTGATATAACTTAAAGTAGTCAGTGTGCTGCTTGAATAACAGTATAGATTTATTGTCCTTTGAAAATTACTCAGTACACAGCTGTTAATGTCTAAACAGCTGGCAACAAAAGTGAGTACACCCCATAGTGAACATGTCCTAATTGTGCCCAAAGTGTCAATATTTTGTGTGACCACCATTGTTATCTAGCACTGCTTTAACCCTCCTGGGCATGGAATTCACCAGAGCTGCACAGGTTGCTTCTGGAATCTTCTTCCACTCCTCCACGACGACATCACGGAGCGCACGGATGTTGGACACCTTGCACTCCTCCACCTTCCTCTTGAGGATGCCCCACATGTGCTCAATTGGGTTTAGGTCTGGAGACATACTTGGCCAGTCCATCACCTTAACCTTCAGCTTCTTCAGCAAGGCCGTTGTCATCTTGGAGGTGTGTTTAGGGTCATTATCATGTTGGAAAACTGCCCTACGGCCCAGTTTCCGAAGAGAGGGGATCATGCTCTGCTGCAGGATGTCACAGTATATATTGGAATTCATGTGTCCCTCAATGAAATGCAGCTCCCCAGTGCCGGCAGCACTCATGCAGCCCCAGACCATGATGCTGCCACCACCATGCTTGACTGTAGGCAAAACACATTTGTCTTGGTACTCCTCACCAGGGTGCCGCCACACACGCCGGACACCATCTGACCCAAACAGGTTTATTTTGGTCTCATCAGACCACAGGACATGGTTCCAGTAACTCATGTTCTTGGATTCATTGTCTTCAGCAAACTGTTTGCGGGCTTTCTTATGCATCGGTTTCAGAAGGGGCTTCTGTCTGGGGCGACGGCCATACAAACCGATTTGATGCAGTGTGCGGCGTATGGTCTGGGCACTGACAGGCTGACATCCCACTTCTGCAACCTCTGCAGCAATGCTGGAAGCACTCGCACGTCTATTTTTGGAAACCAACCTCTGGATATGACGCTGAGCACGTGGACTCAACTTCTTTGGTCGACCCTGGCGAGGCCTGTTCCGAGTGGAACCTGTCCTGGAAAACCGCTGTATGATCTTAGCCACTGTGCTGCAACTCATTTTCATGGTGTTGGCAATCTTCTTATAGCCAAGGCCATCTTTGTGAAGCGCAATAATCCTTTTTTTCAGCCGCTCAGAGAGTTCCTTGCCATGAGGTGCCATGTTGTCCAGCATTCAGAGAGAATTGTGCCCAAAACACCAAATTTAACAGCCCTGCTTATCATTTACACCTGAATCCTTGTAACACTAACGAGTCACATGACACCAGGGCGGGAAAACAACATCATTGGGCACAATTAGGACATGTTCACTATGGGGTGTACTCACTTTTGTTGCCAGCTGTTTAGACATTAACAGCTGTGTACTGAGTAATTTTCAAAGGACAATAAATCTATACTGTTATTCAAGCAGCACACTGACTACTTTAAGTTATATCAAAGTTTCAGTAGGATAATGTTATCCCCTGAAAGGATATAACAGAATATTTGCAAAAATCTAAAGGGTGTACTCACTTTTGAGATATACTGTATATACATATATACACACACACACACACACACACACACACACACACACACACACACACACACACACACATAGATTAAATAACGAAAAAAAAGCGAATAAATTATATAATAAAAAATAAATATATGCCAACCACTACAACTAAGAATGTAAAAGAATTAAAGTAGGAAATTAATATATTTTTAAAAATATATTATTTACTCTTAGAAATCCAAAACATACTTAAAATGGACAACTGCAAATGTAAAATTGTGAGTGTGGTGTGTGTTTGTGTGTGTACCTGGTAGTGCCTCTCCATGGTGATGGCGAAGTAGTACTCCCTGCGTGGGTACCTGCGCTCGCAGATGAACACCTGGTTGCAGATTCGACCCGCCTCCCCGGTCTGCTTGGTGTAAAGCTTCCGACCAATCATCTGAGAGGTAATGTCGCGGGCCTCCTCGGGGCTGGAGACGAAGAACAAGACGATTGCTAGTGTTTGATAAACTGCCTTCTCATCACGTCAAAGTCCAATCTAACAATATCACATGGACATCTTTAAAGAGCTTCTGTTGTCTGTTCCGCACATGAAGACACATTTCATCTCCTCCGTGTTTCTGCCACATTTCACAAGCAGGCGGCATCTTTCATCTTACTTTCTTACAGCTTACTTCTTACTTCTTACATCTTACATCTTACTTCTTACATCTTACATCTTACTTCTTACTTCTTACTTCTTACATCTTACTTCTTACATCTTACATCTTACTTCTTACATCTTACATCTTACATCTTACTTCTTACTTCTTACTTCTTACTTCTTACATCTTACATCTTACTTCTTACATCTTCTTACTTCTTACTTCTTACATCTTACTTCTTACATCTTACTTCTTACATCTTACTTCTTACATCTTACTTCTTACATCTTACATCTTACTTCTTACATCTTACATCTTACTTCTTACTTCTTACATCTTACTTCTTACTTCTTACATCTTACATCTTACATCTTACTTCTTACATCTTACTTCTTACATCTTACATCTTACTTCTTACATTCTAC
>NW_021166926.1:0-12500 GCF_900634415.1 Cottoperca gobio | reverse complement strand
CTACAACTAGAAAAGTAATCATTTCTCTGCTCTTCCTTTTTAACCAAAATACACAATCATCGACTTGGGAGTTTACACAGTGTGCCTGAAGGCAGCAGCGTCATGGCCTTGACTGTGTAAATATAGCCTCCTTCTGGCCTTTCACCTAAATTATCCCCAACAAAATGAAGGAAATACATTGCAAAATTGTGCATAATATTTATCCCAATATTTTGTGTTGTTTGATAGCAAATGTGAAGTTTGTAAAAATGAAAAAAGTAAACATCTACACATCAGGATTCTGGAAAGAAAGAAGACTATGTTAACACTCACAAGACAAGGATGTAATATTATACTCTGAAAACATTCCCAGTTCAGTTTACATTTCTGGGGAACGTCACATCCATGAAGCCAAGTTCTCGAGGTCTCGGAGATATTTTATTTTATTACCAACATTTTCTGTTTTCTTTCTTTTACTATAATACAGTTACCTATGCTGAATGTATCATCCGAGTCATGCATGTTATTCTTATTTCATTATGATGCCTAAATGTTTACCGTTTTAATGTCACATGTTGGAATTGAAAAGAAAAAAACATAACTGCTGTGTAATAAATGGGGATTAATGTTAATCCAAAATCCAATCTTAATTCTAGTTTTTAAGGATTTTCAGCACCTGAAGGAACGCTACAGATCCAATATCTTATTAAAAACAATATACATCTCCCTGCGGCCAGAGAAAGCAGGATACAACAGATATAACAGATACAACAGAGTAAGTAAAACACTTTGACCTGCAGTTATATGAAGAACGGATCCTCAATAAACTGTATCCTCAGAAAGTTTTTGCACATTTAAAGTGATTTGTATTTGTATTTATTGTTTAATTACATTTACTTTCTACAGTCAGTATAACCACTGGAAAGAAACACAGTATCTATTCAAATAAAGTATTTATTTACAAAGCGGAGTATATACAAGCTTATTTACACAGAGGTAAATTAACAGCATTTTGTTATCGGACAGTAAACGTGGGACACATGAGCTCCAACACTGAGACACACTTTCAAACATGGTCACCAAAGAGCAACACGAGTCAAATGTTGGGTTTCTGTTTCAGCCCGTGTGTTTAAAATATAAAAGATAATAATGAGTCATGTAGAAGTCAGGAAGCCCGGAGAGGAAGATACATAACTGTGAGTCTGAAATAATTTCTTCTCGTGTTTATGAATCAACAAGTGAAAAAAGGAGAAATTGTCAGAATAATATTTGTTTTGTTTTTCATGTGTGAAAATGTTTGTTGTTGTAATACTCGTTCTGACCACAAGAGGCAGAAGTGCAGCACAGCATCAAGAACTTAATACTAATTAGTTTCTCGCTGCTCGAACAGTCACACACTTTGTCAGTAAGTTCTGGAACATCGCTGTCCGTCTTCCTTCTGGATGGAAACGTATTTACGAAGAGCTGAGAGGAATGTAAGGAACTCAGAAAGAAGGTTCCACCTCTTCGGTCATAAGAAAGATTTAGTTCAGATTGTTTCCTCACAGGACTTTAAGAATGGGAATTCATCTTTTATTCTTCAAGTTGTTATTCGCTTGAACTGAATGCAAAAGTACACAAGCCTCCCTTGTTTGTTCAAAATGTAATTGTTAAACTGGAGCAAATACAGTTCACTTAGGAACAGTTCGTGGTTTCAATCTGTTCATCTCAGCAAGAAAGTCCATTTGTGAATTTCCCCAAATGTCGATCTCGTTAGGAAAAGAAAAGCTGAAGACGTCAGCAGGAACTCTGACACTTTGGTCTTTACTCTGCAGGAGCCGCTTCCTTTAGAATATTTATACAAGAACGATCGACTCATTTAATTCTGACGATGACGTCTTCAAACCTTTAACTGCTCGACAACACGGAACCTGCAGCTCTGAGGCTGAAGCTGTTCGTTAACAGATTAAGAGCAGATGAAACATTAAGGTCAAGGAAAACTAAAGGCTGCTCTTACAAACTCATTCCACGAGATGATGGCAGATTTAATAAAAGGTAGCGTGGAACTTAAGATGTTAGCGGACACAATGACTGTAAATGATGCTTTAAATCTCCTTTATGAACGAGCTCCTGCAGAGCTGCAGCGATCAGACGCTCTCCTGCAGAGCTGCAGCAGAACGTCTGATCGCTCCTGCAGAGCTGCAGCGATCAGACGCTCTGCTGCAGAGCTGCAGCGATCAGACGCTCTCCTGCAGAGCTGCAGCAGAGCGTCTGATCGCTCCTGCAGAGCTGCAGCAGAGCGTCTGATCGCTCCTGCAGAGCTGCAGCGATCAGATCGCTCCTGCAGAGCTGCAGCGATCAGACGCTCTGCTGCAGAGCTGCAGCGATCAGACGCTCTGCTGCAGAGCTGCAGCGATCAGACGCTCTCCTGCAGAGCGTCTGATCGCTCCTGCAGAGCGTCTGATCGCTCCTGCAGAACAACTAACAACTATTTTGAGAATCCAGTAAAAGTAAAAAAAATTCAGCCTCAAATATGGAGATTTGCTGCTTTTTTCTTGTTTTCTATCATATTAACCACATTCACATCTTTGGGTTTTGGACACAAGACATTTAATGCTTCATGTTTGTCCTTCCTCATGTTCGAGCTCTGCACAAACCAAAGGTGGAGATGTTTGATCAGGTGCTGCTCAGTGGTCACACACACACACACACACACACACACTCTCTCTTTTTTAATCGGAGTCGCTGCTGCTGCTGGAGGAATCAGTCGACATGGCCTCCACGTCGTCCTCGTTCTCCTTGTTGTGCCCTGGAGGCTCCAGGCCGAAGTCGTTGCCGTGGTGAGGAGGCAGCATCCCCACCGAGACGTCCGAGGACTGCCAGGGGTAGTGAGGCGTCAGGACGTCTGAGGGAGGGGAGACGGAGGTTATTCTGTGGCGTCACAAAGCAGCGGGGGGAACAGAGATCTGTGGCAGCCATGATGAGCTGCTGGAATTCCCTTCTCATCTCCTGTAGCGTGGCGTACACTGGACCAGGGCAGGAGTTTAACGAAGGCCATGTTTAACGGAGGCCATGTTTAACGGGCGCCTCCCTCCGCTCAAACGTTTAAACCGTGTTATTAATAACGGTTCTTTTAATGGTCTTCACTTCGCAGCCGCTTCACTGAGCCTCTGTGTTGCTGAAGCTCAAATATCAAGACAAATTAAATAAATATGCAATCCGGGGAAAGATTCCCGTTTCTGAAACATAAATCATTTTGTGAAAGCTTTTCTTAATGTTTCCACGTCAGTGAAGACTTGTGAGAGCAACACCTGCAGACACTCACCTGGTAGCCTGCCAGCAGCCAGAGCGTCACCCGGCAGGTGTCCGTTTACGCCGTTGGTCGGCAGGTTGGCCATGTGACCGAGCATCCCGCTGCGCATCTCCAGGTCCGTGGGGTAGGGTCTGCGTGGATCACCTGAGACCAACATGTGTGTTAACAGTGAGGTGGAAAAGAGGAGGCGCTGCAGAATCTGTGGTTCCTACCTGGGACCCAGTTGAGCGGCGCACACACGGCGTTGCTGGCACTGATTCTGTGAGCGTACTTGATGATTTCCTCTGAAGAGATGCTTCCTGCAAACAACGAGTTAACAAGACATCAGACGCAAAACCACCAGAGCCGACAGACCGCTGGACAGGAAGTGTGTCAGCTCACCTTTTCTGGCTTTGTCAATGGATTTGAGTTTCTCCTTCGCCTGGTAAACAGCAGTGGCCTTAAAGAAAGAAACAGGTCTTGAGTTAGAAGAACAGAAGACACACACACACACACTTTATATATCTATATACAAAGAAAGATTTCTTTGTAAGAGCTCATACATCCAGAACAGCGCTGCTAGGATCCTGATGAGAGTGCGAAAGTACGAACACATCACACCCATCCTCAAATCACTGCACTGGCTCCTGGTCTCACTCAGGATTGATTATAAAATCTCCCTTTACACCCATCAGTGTATTCAGGGAAATGCTCCATCCTACCTCAGAGAACTGCTCACCCCACAAACCTCCACAAGAAACCTCCGTTCTGTAAAGGCTAACCTCCTCCTTCCCCCCAGGACCAAGCTCGAAACCATGGGAGATCGCACCTTCTGCTCTGCCGCTCCCAGACTGTGGAATGCTCTCCCTGAACATCTGAGGACGCCACAGACTGTGGATGCTTTTAAAACGGGCCTAAAACACATCTTTTTAACAGCATGTTGCTCGACTTTAACCATTTTAAAGTGTTGTCTTGTCTATCAAATGTTTTTATTTTATTTTTTAAATGTATATTTTGCTCATCGTTTTTACTCTGTAGCACTTTGAGTTTTGTTTACGCAAATGAAAAGTGCACTTATAAATAAAATGTATTATTATCATACGTTTTAAGGTTTTAAGTCTTTTGATTCCATGAAACACAACTGCTGGCAGATTTAAGTCCTCCTGCCTTGTTGGAGATATTCAGGTCAGACAGACTGTTAATGTTTATCACTTCTACTCTCACGATATGATTATAAAGGGAGGCAAGCTCGCTCAATATCTTCAAAAGCTAAAAACATATCTCTTTACTTTAGCCTTTTAATAGTGATATTTTATATCTCTTTACTTTAGCCTTTTAATAGTGATATTTTATATCTCTTTACTTTAGCCTTTAATAGTGATATTTTATATCTCTTTACTTTAGCCTTTTAATGGTGATATTTTATATCTCTTTACTTTAGCCTTTAATAGTGATATTTTATATCTCTTTACTTTAGCCTTTTAATGGTGATATTTTATATCTCTTTACTTTAGCCTTTTAATAGTGATATTTTATATCTCTTTACTTTAGCCTTTTAATAGTGATATTTTATATCTCTTCACTTTAGCCTTTTAATGGTGATATTTTATATCTCTTTACTTTAGCCTTTTAATGGTGATATTTATATCTCTTTACTTTAGCCTTTTAATAGTGATATTTTATATCTCTTTACTTTAGCCTTTTAATAGTGATATTTTATATCTCTTTACTTTAGCCTTTTAATAGTGATATTTTATATCTCTTTACTTTAGCCTTTTAATAGTGATATTTTATATCTCTTTACTTTAGCCTTTTAATGGTGATATTTTATATCTCTTTACTTTAGCCTTTTAATAGTGATATTTTATATCTTTTTACTTTAGCCTTTTAATAGTGATATTTTATATCTCTTTACTTTAGCCTTTTAATGGTGATATTTTATATATTTTTATCTTAGCCTTTTAATGGTGATATTTTATATCTCTTTACTTTAGCCTTTTAATGGTGCCACTTTAAACTAATTTAAATGATTTCATAAATGTTTGCTATGCATGGTTTAACATTGAATGTGTAAAGGTAACTGAGATAAAGTTCAGAGTGTGTATTTTTGATCAAACAGACTGTGTTACCACGGGAACAAGAGGACGTTTCTCTGATAAATGTGTATTGGAGAAAAACTGGCTTTAACCGAAGGGAGTAGACCAGTTGAAGGGCCACGGGCCCATTGTTGATCTCATGCTTTCAAAATATGTTTCTGATAGTTTAAAACATTTACAAGAATGATGTGATGATCCCAGTAGGGTCGCTAAGTACGGCACAGATAGGGAAACTAGGCATGATTTCCAATGTTATTTTATACTATTTTAATTCTGCTATTGTTATAATGGTACTTCAGACTCATTACATCAACACTGTGATTATTGTTCTGTAAATGCTCTTATTCTAATCTTGTACTAATTGTTATGTTTCTGCTGTGAAGCACTTTGGGCTGCAATTCTTGTATGAAAGGTGCTCTACAAATAAAGCTTATTATTATTAATATTATTATTATTATTATTATTATTATTATTATTATTATAAAGACACCGTGGGGGAAGAAGATGTTGGTGCAGAATGTTCTTCTGGGCTGAAGTTTTGCAGAAATGTTGACTTGTCAGCAGCAACAACAGTCGAACTCTTAATAACGCAACATTAATATCGTGGTGAGGAGCAGATCTTTCTCCTCCAGTCTGGATGGGAAGATGAACCCACCAGGATGTGTTCAGCCTCCTTCAGCTGTTTCTGCAGCTGCTGGATGTCGTTGTCTCTCTTCTCCACCTCCTTCTCCAGCAGCTGCATCTCCTGGTGCACCTTCCCCTGCTGCTGAGCCACCTCCATCAGCTCCTGGAACTCCCTGTCCCTCTGTACCAGCAGCTCCAGGATCTGAGGAACACACACAAACACTTTTTGTTAAATGATGGCAGGCTCTCTGCAGCTTTGATCTAATACTTCGCTTCACCTCAAACGAAGCCCTGATGGAAGAGTTGGGATAAAATGACCCAAAAACTGTACCAGAGTACTTCCTCAGTGTACTGTAGTACCAGTAGTACTTGATTTGAATACTTCCTCCATCATGCAGTGCTGGCTGACATTGGGGCATGTGCACGTGCTGTTACCTGGCTGTCCTCCCCGGGCTGCGGCAGCTTCTGGCTCCTGGACAGCGCCAACATCTCGATCAGCTCCCTGGAATACAAACACAAATAACGGCTAACGTTAGCTCACGGTGCCGGTGCTGGTTAACAGGCGTTAAACTCGCCACACATGAAACACCAGCACTGTAATAAACCTTAAGACAGCCCAACCAGGCAACAACTGCGGGACTTGTAACTTTACCGGGATAAAACCTCCAAATCGTCCAACGCAGAGAGAAGTCGCTCTTTCGTTGATTTCTCCACAACCGCCGCCATGTTGGCTCAAGTCGCTTCTGCGCAAGACAGGAAGTGACGTCGCTGACGAATCTTTTTCTTTTTTACGCTGCCATCTTCTTTATTTAAGTAGAACATGTACACATTTACAGCAATATATATAATGTAATACATGATCATTATGTCAGTAATGTTTAGGAGTTAAATTGTAAAGATGTAATACAGATGAGATAATACAATTTTAAATATACACTGTTTTAAAGATTAACAAGTGGTTTCCAACTTATCAAACATGTTTATATTACATCAGTGTGTAGTTGTGTCTCTTGTGTTACATCAGTGTGTAGTTGTGTCTCTTATATTACATCAGTGTGTAGTTGTGTCCTCTTATATGACATCAGTGTGTAGTTTGTGTCTCTGTATGACATCAGTGTGTAGTTGTGTCTCTTGTGTTACATCAGTGTGTAGTTGTGTCTCTGTGTTACATCAGTGTGTAGTTGTGTCTCTTGTGTTACATCAGTGTGTAGTTGTGTCTCTTTATTACATCAGTGTGTAGTTGTGTCTCTTGTGTTACATCAGTGTGTAGTTGTGTCTCTTGTGTTCATCAGTGTGTATTGTGTCTTGTGTCCTCTTGTGTTACATCAGTTGTAGTTGTGTCTCTTATATTACATCATGTGTGTAGTGTGTCTCTTGTGTTACATCAGTGTGTAGTTGTGTCTCTTGTGTTACATCAGTGTGTAGTTGTGTCTCTTGTGTTTACATCAGTGTGTAGTTGTGTCTCTTGGTGTTACATCAGTGTGGTAGTTGTGTCTCTTGTGTTACATCAGTGTGTAGTTGTGTCTCTTGTGTTACATCAGTGTGTAGTTGTGTCTCTTGTGGTACATCAGTGTGTATGTTGTGTCTCTTGTTACATCAGTGTGTAGTTGTGTCTCTTGTGTTACATCAGTGTGTAGTTGTGTCTCTTGTAGTACATCAGTGTGTAGTTGTGTCTCTTGTGTTACATCAGTGTGGTAGTTGTGTCTCTTGTATGACATCAGTGTGTAGTTGTGTCTCTTGTGTTACATCAGTGTGTAGTTGTGTCTCTTGGAGTACATCAGTGTGTAGTTGTGGGTCTCTTGTAGTGACATCAGTGTGTAGTTGTGTCTCTTGTAGTTGACATCATGTGTAGTTGTGTCTCTTGGTAGACATCAGTGTTTAGTTGTGTCTCTTTGTGTTACATCAGTGGTGTAGTGTGTGTCTCTTGTGTGACATCATTGTGGTAAGTTGTGTTATGACCTGTGTAGTTGTGTCTCTTGTGTTACATCAGTGTGGTAGTTGTGTCTCTTGTAATGACATCAGTGTGTAGTTGTGTCTCTTGTGTTACATCAGTGTGTAGTTGTGTCTCTTGTTTTACATCAGTGTGTAGTTGTGTCTCTTTATGACATCAGTGTGTAGTTGTGTCTCTTGTATGACATCAGTGTGTAGTTGTGTCTCTTGTGTTACCATCAGTGTGTAGTTGTTCTCTTGTTTACATCAGTGTGTAGTTGTGTCTCTTGTATGACATCAGTGTGTAGTTGTGTCTCTTGTGTTTACATAGTGTGTAGTTTGTGTCTCTTGTGTTACATCAGTGTGTAGTTGTGTCTCTTGTGTTACTCAGTGTGTAGTTGTGTCTCTTGTGTTACATCAGTGTGGTAGTTGTGTCTCTTGTGTTACATCAGTGTGTAGTTGTGTCTCTTGTGTTACATCAGTGTGTAGTTGTGTCTCTTGTATTACATCAGTGTGTAGTTGTGTCTCTTGTTTACATCAGTGTGTAGTTGTGTCTCTTGTGTTACATCAGTGTGTAGTTGTGTCTCTTGTGTTACATCAGTGTGTAGTTGTGGTCTCTTGTATTACATCAGTGTGTAGTTGTGTCTCTTGTATTACATCAGGTGGTAGTTGTGTCTCTTTGTGTTTACATCAGTGTGTAGTTGTGTCTCTTGTGTTACATCAGTGTGTAGTTGTGTCTCTTGTGTTACATCAGTGTGTAGTTGTGTCTCTTGTGTTACATCAGTGTGTAGTTGTGTCTCTTGTGTTACATCAGTGGTGTAGTTGTGCTCTTGTGTTACATCAGTGGTTGTAGTTGTGTCTCTTGTGTGTACATCAGTGTGTAGTTGTGTCTCTTGTGTTACATCAGTGTGTAGTTGTGTCTCTTGTATTACATCAGTGTGTAGTTGTGTCTCTTGTGTTAATCCAGTGTGTAGTTGTGTCTCTTGTATTACATCAGTGTGTAGTTGTGTCTCTTATATTACATCAGTGTGTAGTTGTGTCTCTTGTATGACATCAGTGTGTAGTTGTGTCTCTTATATTACATCAGTGTGTAGTTGTGTCTCTTATATTACATCAGTGTGTAGTTGTGTCTCTTGTGTTACATCAGTGTGTAGTTGTGTCTCTTGTATGACATCAGTGTGTAGTTGTGTCTCTTGTATTACATCAGTGTGTAGTTGTGTCTCTTGTATTACATCAGTGTGTAGTTGTGGTCTCTTGATGACATCAGTGTGTAGTTGTGTCTCTTGTGTTACATCAGTGTGTAGTTGTGTCTCTTGTGTTACATCAGTGTGTAGTTGTGTCTCTTGTGTTACATCAGTGTGTAGTTGTGTCTCTTGTATTACATCAGTGTGTAGTTGTGTCTCTTGTGTTACATCAGTGTGTAGTTGTGTCTCTTGTGTTACATCAGTGTGTAGTTGTGTCTCTTGTGTTACATCAGTATTACATCAGTGTGTAGTTGTGTCTCTTGTGTTACATCAGTGTGTAGTTGTGTCTCTTGTGTTTACATCAGTGTGTAGTTGTGTCCTCTTGTGTGACATCAGTGTGTAGTTGTGTCTCTTGTATTGACATCAGTGTGTAGTTGTGTCTCTTGTGTTACATCAGTGTGTAGTTGTGTCTCTTGTGTTACATCAGTGTGTAGTTGTGTCTCTGTGTTACATCAGTGTGTAGTTGTGTCTCTTGTGTTACATCAGTGTGTAGTTGTGTCTCTTGTATACATCAGTGTGTAGTTGTGTCTCTTGTGTTACATCAGTGTGTAGTTGTGTCTCTTGTGTTACATCAGTGTGTCGTTGTGTCTCTTGTGTTACCTCAGTGTGTAGTTGTGTCTCTTTGTATGACATCAGTGTGTAGTTGTGTCTCTTGTATGACATCAGTGTGTAGTTGTGTCTCTTGTGTTACATCAGTGTTGTAGTTGTGTCTCTTGTATGACATCAGTGTGTAGTTGTGTCTCTTGTATTACATCAGTGTGTAGTTGTGTCCTCTTGTGGTTACATCAGTGTGTAGTTGTGTCTCTTGTGTTACATCAGTGTGTAGTTTGCTCTTGGTTACATCAGTGTGGTAGTTGTGTCTCTGTAGTGCTTACATCGGTGTAGTTGTGTCTCTTGTATGACATCAGTGTGTAGTTGTTCTCTTGTGTTACATCAGTGTGTAGTTGTGTCCTCTTGTTTACATCAGTGTGTAGTTGTGTCTCTTGTGTTCATCAGTGTGTAGTTGTGTCTCTTGTGTTACATCAGTGTGTAGTTGTGTCTCTTGTGTTACAATCAGTGTGTAGTTGTGTCTCTTGGTATTACATCAGTGTGTAGTTGTGTCTCTTGTGTTACATCAGTGTGTAGTTGTGTCTCCTTGTGTTACATCAGTGTGTAGTTGTGTCTCTTGTGTTACATCAGTGTGTAGTTGTGTCTCTTGTATGACATCAGTGTGTAGTTGTGTCTCTTGTATGACATCAGTGTGTAGTTGTGTCTCTTGTGTTACATCAGTGTGTAGTTGTGTCTCTTGTGTTCATCAGTGTGTAGTTGTGTCTCTTGTGTTACATCAGTGTGTAGTTGTGTCTCTTGTGTTACATCAGTGTGTAGTTGTGTCTCTTGTGTTATATCAGTGTGTAGTTGTGTCTCTTGTATGACATCAGTGTGTAGTTGTGTCTCTTGTGTTACATCAGTGTGTAGTTGTGTCTCTTGTGTTACATCAGTGTGTTGTGTCTCTTGTATTACATCAGTGTGTAGTTGTGTCTCTTATATTACATCAGTGTGTAGTTGTGTCTCTTGTGTTACATCAGTGTGTAGTTGTGTCTCTTGTGTTACATCAGTGTGTAGTTGTGTCTCTTGTATGACATCAGTGTGTAGTTGTGTCTCTTGTGTTACATCAGTGTGTAGTTGTGTCTCTTGTATTACATCAGTGTGTAGTTGTGTCTCTTGTGTTACATCAGTGTGTAGTTGTGTCTCTTGTTACATCAGTGTGTAGTTGTCTCTCTTATATTACATCAGTGTGTAGTTGTGTCTCTTGTATGTACATCAAGTGTGTAGTTGTGTCTCTTGTGTTACATCAGTGTGTAGTTGTGTCTCTTGTGTTACATCAGTGTTGTAGTTGTGTCTCTGTGTTACATCAGTGTGTAGTTGTGTCTCTTGTGTTTACATCAGTGTGTATGTGTCTCTTGTGTTACATCAGTGTGTAGTGTGTCTCTTGGTATGACATCAGTGTGTAGTTGTGTCTCTTGTATTACCTCAGGTGTGTAGTTGTGTCTCTTGTGTTACATCAGTGGTGTAGTTGTGTCTCTTTGTGTTACATCAGTGTGTAGTTGTGTCTCTTGTGTTACATCAGTGTGTAGTTGTGTCTCTTGTATGACATCAGTGTGTAGTTGTGGTCTCTTGTATGACATCAGTGTGTAGTTGTGTCTCTTGTGTTACATCAGTGTGTAGTTGTGTCTCTTGTGTTACATCAGTGTGTAGTTGTGTCTCTTGTGATTACATCAGTGTGTAGTTGTGTCTCTTGTATGACATCAGTGTGTAGTTGTGTCTCTTTGTGTACCTCAGTGTGTAGTTGTGTCTCTGTATGATTACATCAGTGTGTAGTTGTGTCTCTTGTGTTACATCAGTGTGCTAGTTGTGTCTCTTGTATGACTCGTGTGTAGTTGTGTCTCTTGTGTTACATCAGGGTTGTAGTTGTGTCTCTTGTATGTACATCAGTGTGTAGTTGTGTCTCTTGTGTTACATCAGTGGTGTAGTTGTGTCTCTTGTGTTACATCAGTGTGTAGTTGTGTCCTATTGTGTTACATCAGTGTGAGTTTGTGTCTCTTGTAGGTACATCAGTGTGTAGTTGTGTCTCTTGTATACATCAGTGTGTAGTTGTGTCTCTTGTATGACATCAGTGTGTAGTTGTGTCTCTTGTGTTACATCAGTGTGTAGTTGTGTCTCTTGCTGTTACATCAGTGTGTAGTTGTGTCTCTTGTATGACATCAGTGTGTAGTTGTGTCTCTTGTGTATGACATCAGTGTGTAGTTGTGTCTCGTGTGTATTACATCAGTGTGTAGTTGTGTCTCTTGTGTTACATAAGTGTGTAGTTGTGTCTCTTGTGTTACATCAGTGTGTAGTTGTGTCTCTTGTATGACATCAGTGTGTAGTTGTGTCTCTTGTATTACATCAGTGTGTAGTTGTGTCTCTTGTGTTACATCAGTGTGTAGTTGTGTCTCTTGTATGACATCAGTGTGTAGTTGTGTCTCTTGTGTTACATCAGTGTGTAGTTGTGTCTCTTGTGTTACATGAGTGTGTAGTTGTGTCTCTTGTATGACATCAGTGTGTAGTTGTGCATGACATGAGTGTGTAGTTGTGTCTCTTATATTACATCAGTGTGTAGTTGTGTCTCTTGTGTTACATCAGTGTGTAGTTGTGTCTCTGTGTTACATCAGTGTGTAGTTGTGTCTCTTGTGTTACATCAGTGTGTAGTTGTGTCTCTTGTATACATCAGTGTGTAGTTGTGTCTCTTGTGTTACATCAGTGTGTAGTTGTGTCTCTTGTGTTACATCAGTGTGTAGTTGTGTCTCTTGTGTTACATCATGTGTGTAGTTGTGTCTC